>NC_135503.1:42941488-43233800 GCF_052857255.1 Amblyomma americanum | reverse complement strand
AATGGTTCGAAAGAGGATGGAAAGGTAGGAAATAAAAGGAAATGTGAAACGAAGGTGAGCGTACACCTTATAGGGAAAAAATAAACAGGTGGAAGGACTAGAGAGGGAAGCGGTATGGTCTATAGCGCAAAAGCAAAAAAGCGGAATAAAATGTTAAAATAAAAACCGATGACGAAAGCATGAGGCGCGCTCAAAGGAAGGAGGCGACAGGTGACTGAAATCAAAGAGCCGTTGATATTTGTGCAGTTAACGATTTGAAATGCTGCAGTTCAAAATGAAATTCCCGCACTTTGGGGAATCGCATTACCGATTGAAATAAAAAAGAAATGGGAAAAAAATGTGGAAGATTAGAAGTTGGTCCAACACTCAGCTGGAACGGCTACCTGAGGTAGCAAATCAAGAAATGACATAAATAAAATGCTCTAGCATTTCTTCCTCTGTCTCGTCTACCCTCTCTCACACACACTTCTTTTTTTTCTTGTATAAAGAAAAGTATCCTGCAAACACCATTTAACATTAGCGCAGAGCACTGTGGCAACGTATTGCCATCTGAAGCACTGATGACACTGAACTGTACACATGCTCGTAATGTAGCATTAATGTACATAATTTCAAGAGACTAACGAAAATACTAACGTTAAATGCTAAGCGGAATTATGTGACGACCGTAAGGCCAAAATAAAATGGTTGCAAGATTAATTGCTTTAGTTTTTTTGTTCGTTTAATTACTTCAAATCGTTTGCCGTGAAAAGCAAGGACGACCGGCTGACGCGAAAGCCACCACAATGGCGTTTCCATCGGCCTAGAAAAAAAGCACCATAGTAAGAAAAAGGGCTTTAAACTGCCCTCGAAAACATGCGATGCATGTATGAGCGGCGTAGGCATGCCTACCTATTTCCTGTGCACTGTTGCCTCCGTATTTTCTGCTGTTCCCATCTTTGTTGTTGTTGTTGTTGTTGTTGTTGTTGTTGTTGTTGTTGTTGTTGTTGCGGCACATATCTTCTTTTGCGCAATCTTCTTCGCCCTTCCTTTTTTTGAACCGTTGCCCCCGCTGCCATATTGTCTTCTTCCCAATACCACCTTAGGCTTACACCTGCTACCTCAAGACACAACAGCCCCACAAACAGGTCTACCGGAAACAATACAGAACACTGCGTGTGTGGTGCGCACGACAGGTCCGTGCACGACAGACACGGATATATCGATTTGCCAACTCGAAGCACACGCTGGTTAACGCGAAAAACAAAAGCAGCGCTTGTCTTGACAACGTGCCGCAAAAATAATACAGATGCCGATGGCCACAAAAATATACCGAAACAACAGAGGACAACGCCAAATCATTGGATGAAAGGACCCAAGCTCGCAGTGCACGCAACAGCACAAACGCATACACGCGAACGGCGTCGCCCAGTTGTTTTCATGAATGGTCTCGCGTTTGCTGCGCTTTGTCGTTGTGCCACAGCCCGGCAAGTACGTTCGCCCCAGAGAATCACCGCCATCGCCGCAGGCACTGTCAACACGGAAAGCTTGTTCGGCCGACGGTGCTGCCTCCTCTTCTTGTTTGCGGACAAACAGCGGCAGCGCCGCTCGCGTCGAGTTCGCTATGCGGTGCTTTGTATATTCGTCCCGATTCCTTTTGTCAAGTCTAGGTCCGAGGTTCGAACGCTATTTGAGTTTCTCTTTTCTGGTCCCTTTAGACTGCGAAATTGTTTTGGGCATAGCCTGGCCGCGGACCCCACTTGGTCGAAAACACGTTATGAGAAAAGGACGGTGAAAGAGTTTCCTATTTGCGAGAGGACCCGGAAACTAAATACGATATACGATGACGTCACAATGAGCCGGGGAAAGCGCGGCTGGGCAAATGTTAGCACTGTCTGCACAACCACACAAAGCGATACCACCTATTCCTCCAATGTTTAACTTCGGGGGGGGGGGGGGGGGGGGGGGGGAGCAACCAATCAGCATTGAGACATGAGCGCATTTTGTCACGGTTTGCGCGAACGAACACACGAAGGACGTGTCGTTATTACGCAGCAAAGCTATCGCTGAGCGCTCTAATCATTCTGCAAACATGCGTCATGCAAACACGAGCTGACGAGCTCAGCTTTAGCGAATTTGGCAGCACGCGATACAAAGGACGTCAGATAGTGTTTAGTTTCAATTACGCAGTGATTACGCGCTAGCCAGTGCGCATCATGGGCTTGTGGACGTTTCAAATCGAACAACACTACAAAAAATTTCTGTTGCGACAACGGATTTCTTGCGGTATTTTTCGCCATGAACTTGCAGTAACAACGGACATTTTTGCAGTAACGACAGAATTTTTTGTAGTATTTGTGCTGTCCCTTGTTGCAACTAAACAAAAAAATGCAACTGAAAATGTTGTGCGAATGAAAAAAACTAGAACACCCCTTACAAAAATGGTCTATAGACAGTCTATAGACTTCTTATAGACTCTATTGCCTTCCTATAGACATTTATTTTTGTCCATTCATTGTCTATAGACTTTCTATAGACAAAAGTCTACTAAAATTGTATGGCCATAAATCTATAGATTGTCTATAGACTGTCTATAGGGTTTCTATTGCCTGCAGACTGCTCTCTAGGGTTTGTCTATAGAGAGTCTATAGACTTTATAGACAGATGTCTATGGACAGTCTATAGACTGTCTAAAGAAATTTTTGTAAGGGACTACAGGAAGATCTGTCGTTACGACAAAACATTTTGTCGTATTTTAGGCAGGATTCTGTCATTTTTTTTTTCGACTGGGTTGGCTCATCGTTGCAGCACTTGCCGAAGCCTGCTTTCATACAATAATAGATAGATCGGTAAAGAGCACTGCGAACATTAGAGAGGTGGAGAAAGAGGGAATGCGAGGCGGGGCTAACAAAGATAAGACCAAAGCGCATAACTATTATATTCAGTGTTTCTAGGGGAATCCTCCAAGGTGTAGTAAGGTGGTGTACTGCTGCGCTTTGGTGTATGGTGCTAATGAGTAATTACACCCTTATTACAAACAGTAAATGGAGCGAGGGGTTCACGGTAATTCTGTCACGCATCGCATCAGGTTGCTGTAAAAGCTTTCAATTTATCGGTACCTTCTAATCCCCCGAATAAGCAGGCTGCGATTCAGCTCCTTGATATTTTTTTTATACTTTTGCTGTTATGCGATCATGTTCAATAGATAAGTAGCACCAATAATCGCAGGTAATTTTGGAACACTGTTCACGTGGTGTGGTTGTGGCGACAATCGGTGTACCTGAACCTCGACCACTTTTTAAGATTCCTTAATGTAGCGCCACAGCCTATTTCTCATGAAAGCATTCGAATACAATGATAGCGTCCTGGGAGAAAAGTAAAAAAAAAATGTGTGAAATGTCTAGCGTCATTTCACTTTCAAAAAAAAAAAAACGTCTGCAATAAGCACCAACTGAACTGCCGGAAGCATCTGAACTCGAACTCAAGCATCTGAACTCAATTAAAAGTAAGCTCACTGCCTTCTCCGCCTGTACGCTGCACCTCCTACGATAACGACGCAGTAACAAGGTCACGACTTCTAACTAGAAATAGTGGTTCGCCGACAGTCGCCAACGCGTTACTTTATCTCGCTCAGAAATTCATTTACCGCAACATTTGGAAGCTTGGTGGTAATCAAAACAAGCAATACGTTTCCTGTCAGCTACCTACACCGCATCGAAATGCTGAGACGAAGAGGAAGCTTGGGCGTCGTGCGTCTCCTTGTTCCCTCTTTCTCTATAGAAAGAGAAAAAAAAAGAGCTAAAGTCAGGGAGAGAAAATTAAGGAAGAGCAAAAATATAAGAAAACGAAGGTGAAACAAAGAGAGAGAAACAAGGGACAAGCGGAAGGAAAAATACGTATAACGAAAGAAAAAAAAAGGAAAAGTGAACCAGAAAGAGAGAGAAAGAAGAAGAAAAAAACAGAAACTGAAACTATAAAACAAAGAAAGAAGGAAAGAAACTAAGAAGTAAGGAAGACAAGACAGAGAGAATGAAAAAAAAAAGATTAAGAAAGAAAGAAAGAAAGAAAGAAAGAAAGAAAGAAAAGAAAGAAAAAAACAGAAACTGAAACTATAAAACAAAGAAAGAAGGAAAGAAACTAAGAAGTAAGGAAGACAAGACAGAGAGAATGAAAAAAAAAGATTAAGAAAGAAAGAAAGAAAGAAAGAAAGAAAGAAAGAAAGGAAGAAAGAAAGAAAGAAAGAAAGAAAAAAACAGAAACTGAAACTATAAAACAAAGAAAGAAGGAAAGAAACTAAGAAGTAAGGAAGACAAGACAGAGAGAATGAAAAAAAAAAGATTAAGAAAGAAAGAAAGAAAGAAAGAAAGAAAGAAAGAAAGAAAGAAAGAAAAAAACAGAAACTGAAACTATAAAACAAAGAAAGAAGGAAAGAAACTAAGAAGTAAGGAAGACAAGACAGAGAGAATGAAAAAAAAAGATTAAGAAAGAAAGAAAGAAAGAAAGAAAAGAAAGAAAAAAACAGAAACTGAAACTATAAAACAAAGAAAGAAGGAAAGAAACTAAGAAGTAAGGAAGACAAGACAGAGAGAATGAAAAAAAAAAGATTAAGAAAGAAAGAAGAAAGAAAGAAAGAAAGAAAGAAAGAAAGAAAGAAGAAAGATGCCTCCGAAAGTGGACAAGAAAGGGACACCCCCCGACCGCGGTGCCAGCACAGCAGCGCAATGTCACGATGGCGTGCCGGGCGGCCGTCCCCGCGACGCAGAAACCAATACGCGAGTGGGCAGAGGAAGAAGCCGGCGGGTGGAAGCAGGGAAGGGGAACGGCGGACATTACTCGGCTGAGTGAAAATGAAGACGCTCTGGAAGAGAAGAACGGCATCCTCTACACCCCCCCCCCCCCCCCCCCCCTATTCCCTGCTCCTCCACTTCCTGAGTTATTCATTTATTCTCCAGCCAGCGGCCCGCTAACGGGTTCGCCTGTCGTCATCCGTCCTTCCTTCCTCTCCGCAGCCACCGGTAATTTTGCGCCCGACTGGCTCCATACAAGCAGCCAGCTTCGCGTGTTCTCCGCAGCAAGAGGACCACGCCTCTCCCGCGAGCGCGGTGCACACGTGAAATATTCACTCTATAGTCGCCGGCCGCCGCCGCCGCGCGCTCGAGCACGCCACTCCGGTGGGGCTGCGGGGGAGTCTGCGAACGAGCTCGAGGCCTTGGCAGGACGCAGAGTAAGTGGAGAAAAAAAAAATCAAACTGACAAAATATTTGAGGCTCTACTACGAAGTATTACTTTAGTTCGCGTACCTTCGTGTAATTCTTCACCTTCCTAGCACCGCAATAAAGCGTCGTTTTCTGCTTTGCACAGCGTCATAAAACATTATGCGCTGCTGTCAGATGTAGAGTATCATGGAGTGATAGACTGAAAAGCACAAAAATTTTTTAAAAAATCACCATAAGAACCCCATTTACGGGCTCAGACAGCTGAGCTACGTTTGTGACGCTTCAGGAGTAGAGCCAAACATCGCGAGATTTCATGAAGAGCTGGCTGCATCGCAGTGATATGCTGTAAGTCAGTAATGAATAAATGCAGAGGGGACGCTTTGGTTAGATACGGGCAGCAAAAACTTACTTCTTACATCGTTGGATGCGAGTGCAATTCCCTGAACTATTCGTTTTTGTCTCGTTATTTCGTACCAGCACCTAACAGCGTTCATCGTCAAGCTCCCTGTATATAATTAAAACTATATAAGACTAGGTTGTCAAGGAGTCAAAGAGTCGATATGAAATATAAAATACCAAAAACAAAAGAATCGAGCCGTACGCGAATAGGATGAGTCGCTATCCAGTGGCTTGGACTTCCCCGATGATGAACTCGCACTTTTCCTGGCCATTGGACCGTCCTTCTCAGCATTCGGCCCTGCTGCAGGGCTCCAAATCAGTCACACCGGTTGGATACTTACGATATAAAAAAGGAACACATATCTACCAACATCTCTCCATAGTCCCCTGCCCAACAGCCATGACAGCACCTTAAGCAGCAGAGGCCTAAACAAGTAGATTGGTCGGGCAGCCGCGCTGTTCCCAGTGCCGGGCACCTTCCCCGTTAAGGCGATTAGGCTTGCGTGAACCACGTCAGCAAATGGGAAGTCGGCGGTGCCAATTACGCAATTGCTCCCCGCTCCGACAACCCCTTTCCCCTCGTCTCTTCTCCCCTCTCACCCTCCTCCTGTTTCCTCTCCTCCCCTCATCACTGAGCAGGAGCTGCAAGGAGGAAATTGAGTGGGCATTTCATTTCTCTTTCGCGGGCGTCCCTACGCCTCGCAACAGGCTCTCGGGGACGCAAGCCGGCCTAGCAGCTCGCTTCTTCTGCTTCGCCGTTCCTATCGACCCCATTCATTCCGGAAACGGCTTCGAGCCGTGGGAGGAAATGCGCGCGCCCAGACCGGAAGCGAAGACCAAACTACGTGGTTGGGAAGGGCGCAGTAACGTGCGCCGAACGTAGCTACTGAATGTATAGAACCCTGTGCACAAACGCAAAAGCAAGAAAGGCACAAGTAGGGCTTTATGCTACTAGTGTAGCAGGACGACGCAAGGCAGACAGATGCATGTAGCGCTACTTAGCCTGCCAATTCAGATGACCCTGGTCGTTAATGCGCCGCTGTAGCAGTGGCCTTTGTGCAAGCTACCAGTATTCTGTTGTACGTCGATTTAATGTTGTGCTGGTACTGTGCATGGGTTCAGTTCCACGAGGCCTTAGGCAAGAGGACAGACAGAAGAGGTGCGGAAAAACAAAGATATTAACAAGAAGTTCCAGCTGGCTGGCCTGCACGAAGTGAATGGAAAGAGAGACAAATAAGAAAGGGAAGAGGATTTTCATGTGATAACTTCACGGAATGCAGGAAATTGGAACTACTGTGGACAACGCCGAATTAAGCATGAAGAATATCGTTATTTAGCCTTTATATATTGATACACACAAACAGGCCAGGTGAAGAAGCCAGGATTGAGTACTTCTAACCCTTTTACATTAGAAACGTACAGATTCCGAGCAAGATTTCATATAGAAAAACAAAACAAAAAATACACGAAAGTGTATAATCCCTCCTTTGGCTCACAATAACCATAGTTGCCAATGTCCCAATAAACACACCAGACTAACAAGATAGAATGCGATGTCTCCGCTCTTTCAACTTGGATTATCACAATTGCGCACTGCACCCACTGCATCGAAAGAAATGAGCAACAGAAAGCTCAAGACAGGGACAGCCCTCTTACAAGGGTCAGTAGATTGTGGATGCACTTGAGGCAGATTAGGTAGAACAGGGGAAGAACGGTTGAAATCCTTGTCATCCTTTTGCAAACTTCCCCGCTGTAACTTCCATCATATTGCTAATCTGAATGGATGTAAGTGTCAGTGCCGCGAACTATAAACACGTCGGCAAACTGACATTCTTCCCTTGCGGACTTTAGGGCGTGCCGTTTCGACTGCGCATAAGGCCAGTCTTCCGGAGGAAGCCTTCCTTCCCGGAACCGCCGTCATCTCGCAGCTTCCAGATCGCTCGCACGGGTCAGAGTGATGCGGCGAATGACACGGAAATTGTGTTATAAAAAGAAATCTGCTCAAAACAGAAGAAACTCAACATGCAGAGGTTTGGAAGCGCATGGCGTCGGATGTGGTGCCGCACTACGGGAGTAGCAGCGCAGATTAAAGGGGCACTTTGGCCGAAAACAGGCCGAAAAGGAGGCGGGAAGCCGTTGAGAAGATTGAAAAGCTCGAGAATATCGCGTCGCACCGCGCGACACGTCGCCTTCCCGCCGAAAATAGCCACGGCTTGCCATATAGCATCACCGCGCAGAAGATCCAGGCCTGTAGGGGCGTGATGTAAAAGGGGGGGGGGGGGGGGGGAGGAGGGGGGGGGGGGGGCGGAATTGCCACCAGGCGGCGCCACAGGACCTCGTCGGAAGAGGCCGACAGGCTTCGCACGTTTTGTGTTCACCGCCGGCTGGGTTTGAACCCCAGCCGCAACACCGCCGTGCGGGGCCGTCGACTCCCGCAACGCCCACGAGTCAGCTTGGCTTGGCTTGATGTGGGAGGGTAGGAGGGAGGGGGGGGGGGGCGGCAAACTTTTCGCCTTTCCCGTCCTCTTTCCCTTTTTTAGGCCTCTGCGGCGAGTTTTTCTTTCTGGTTCACGGGTAACCTTGCCCGGGGTTTCTCGGAAGTGGCGTCGAGATGACTGACGAGGCCGGAAGTCGTTGTTTAATCAGGCGTCACGAGGACCGCGCGGTTTTTTAACGACCCGACCACCCCGACTTTTTGGCGCACACGACTAGCTATAGCTTCTGTCAGTGAGAAGCGCGTGGCTTTGTGAAAGCCGCAGCTGACGTCAGGTAATCAGGCACCGAATTCACAAAGGCTGTTGCTCTTCGTGATCGTCTTTGAACAAAAGATCTATGGATATTAAACAACAGTTATTCTTTAATACGTTGAAAAGAGAGCTGTTCTTACAAGATTCTTAACAGTAGGTCATATGCAATAAATTAGCATCAATATTTGATTCGCGAATGAATCGATTTTTACTAATGTGAAAGAATTTCTAGGCTATGTCGGCGGTTTCATGTCCGCAAAATGTGTCCGCAGCAGTTATGCCGTTCCCAGAAGAGATAGCATCAAACGATTGGTTGTAATCGATAGAGGACGATGTGAAAATGATGAGAAAAAATTTGATGTCAATCGGAAGATAGGTAATTAATTAGAGCCAAAAATGTCATAAATGTAGAAAATGGTTGAGAACAAGTAGGTGGACGGGAACAAACCATGGCGCCAAATTTCAAATCGAATCGTGGAGCCAAATTTGAAAACTCAAAATGAAATGAAAAGAGAGGAGGCCTCAATGCTTTCGCATTTATCCAATTCGGGTTACCGCAGTGATCTCTAACGTTTTACTTTTTAACAATGTCATGCTGCTCTCGAATTTATTTTTATTTTCTGGCACAAGCTTGCGTATTATTTTGTACGGCACACTACGCAAAAGGTGAGCAAGAATTGTAGTGTGTTGTGGCGCACTGTTTTCATATTTACCTTAGTTGATCACTGACCGCTGCCTATCTTGTAGCGAATGTTGATAGGCGATGATTTAACGGCCACTCACGAAACATTCGTAACATATGAACAGACTTCTGATATCAGGCTATGGTTCACTTTATACATGTTCTAGCTTTCTCTACGCTGCGCGCTATCTCTGATGCGTATCGGCTCTGATCTAATTTGAGGATAAGAAAGACCAGATTATCATGCGCTATATGAATGTCTGCCCATTTCATTTCTTTGACGATGGTTAAACGTAGGAAGTCAAGATAGTTGAGGGCTGAGCTCACCCTTTTTAAGAGCCATTGTCGGGAGTTCGTGACGCACTGTTTGCACTTCGTGTACTCATTACTACAGTCGAACCTCGTTATAACGAAACTGTTTATAAAGAAATAATGGATATAACGAAGGAATGACAATTCTCCCTGGAAGCTCGGCAAACACGGGCTATAACGAATCTACGGCTATATCTAACTAATCGCAGTGTCCCTTCAAGTACGCTATAATGAGGTTAAACTGTACATGGAGCATGCATGCACCGTTTGACGTCAACATGTTATCAGTGGCCATCGCATTCATATCAAAATGTTTGGCGCCACTGTGAAGAAGCTGCGTGGAGAAAAAAGTGGACGCGAATGTGCGGCTTGCCGTTTGCGTTCAACAATAACTCCCTGTCTCTCATTTTCTAATAAATTTTGCGGGTAAAATAGGAACACATTTCTTGGATAAAAAATTGTCTCCTGTTCCTGGGCCTTCGAGGTCGTTCGAGGATTTCGGGTCGGTGTTTCACACAACTCGGACCAGCTGCGCAAAGTGAGCTGAATGCCTATTGTTTCGGATTCACGACTTGCAGGTTTCTCGAATTTTAGCAGCGCTATAAAAATTCTATATTAGGTTTGGAATGTTAGTGCATTAGTTTGCACAATGCAGAGGCAACGATTTTTTTTATTCTTTCATAATTTCTGCATGAGGAGGTTAACCCAGTTACTTGCGAAACTGCGGTCCCAAATTCACGCCCACGTCCTGGCCAACATTTGGTGTTCAGCAAACGGAGGCGCTACCTGTCGTGTCTTGCGTCAACGTTTAGTGGCATTAACTCATGCCTTGAACGAGTCAAGCAGTCCATTTTTGACTTCCACAGCGGCGTGAAAATCAGCTGATCTCCACACTTTACACCAGTCTCCTTCGAACATATGAGATTTTACGGGGATACCGCAGCGCGGGCCTCGCGGTTTGATAGCATCCGTCTCGCATACGGGGGTCGCTGGGTTCGGTCCCCAGAGTAGCCGGGCACTCATCGGTGGCACAATGGGTGCAAACTTCCCACGGCCTGGTGTTCGGGTTCTTTCGGATTAAATGCTTGGAAAATACTCACCCTCTCTAAACAAAAAAAAAAATACCTAGCGTCACGGCTCTGTGTGGCCAAAGCTGCTTTTGCACCATTAAAAAAAAGTCAAAAATGATAACTATTATAACGGGAATTTTGATAAGGACATGAATAATAAGCTGTGAGTGCAGGGGTGGATCATGCAGTTCGTTCGTGCTTACAGTTCTAGGCACACGAGAACTTGTCTAAGTGTGTGGCAAAAAATTTAAACATACGAGTATCAGTTCTCTTTCAGTATCAGTTTGCAGAATGTTTATGAATCATGAAAGTAAGGGCTTATCACGTGAAACACGTTCATTTTGTTAATTTCCTGCTCACTCCAGGTCTAACCATTGCTTCGGTTATGGTAAAAAGCGGAAAGGAAAACAAGAAACAGCGGTGAAATTTAAAAAAAACCGGCGCCGTCGGTGTTTTCGTGCTTGAAATTCCATTAGCGTCAGGGTGTATTAACCGAAAGCCCCTGCAGTTTATACAGCCCTTTCGAACATCGTAGTGAAAACACGCTTGGCTCATGTGTCATGTGCACCCAGTTTAGCATGCAGTACGTAGGCACACGCCTAGTGTGTGCTTCATCATCTAGGTTTTCGTCATAAGCTCCCCCCCCTCCTCCTCCCCCTAAAAAAAAAGAAGAAATGACTGCAGATCTCGCTTTAGAGGGTGTAGTATTAACTTCTTTTCCTTGGTATTAAGCACTCTCAAAATCTCCCGCCTGCGTTGAGTTCCGGGAACCTTTAGTTAAACAGAATGCGTTATCTGATCCCTATAGGGACCGACCGAAACACGATATGCAAAACAAGGTACCATTTTCTACGCAACGTAAACATGGTCGTAGAGGACGTCCCGAAAAATCAGCAGTTATTCTGTCGGTTCTTTCAGGCGAGCCTCATTACACGGAAACTTTTGCACAATCCGCCGCTGCTCAGACCGAGCCACCAACAGTTCCGAACTAAAACTACGAACTTTGGAACAGCATAGCGGCGCGCTACTTTAATTACCTAGATTTAACTAAGCGATTAAGATGCGTCGCTCGGACTGTATATACTGACAACGCGAACATGCGTCTACGCCGGTGCTTTGTGTCACTGAAGTCCAACCGAAATGTAAATTAACATTTGGACTTTGGCCTAGTAAAACGTGTCCTGGTTAGGACATTCATTCATTCATTCATTCATTCATTCATTCATTCATTCATTCATTCATTCATTCATTCATTCATTCATTCATTCATTCCTGCTCCTACAACAAGCTGATCACCAACCAATGAGAAATTTTTCATTCCTTTCAAAACAGCGCATCAGCCAGAGCACGTGCTTCTGAACTCAATTATACTCTACGTGATCTTGCATATCAGAGGTTACTCAACATCAAGAAGCAAGTTTAACGGCTTTGTCTGTCACCAAACTTCGCAGCCGCTAGGTTACACGAGACAATCACATAACTCGACAGTAGTGCATTAAGCTGCGTATTTTAGTACGGGCGCTGTTAAGCAATAAAACAATAGTGGCGAGAATGCGCTGTGATGGTGATAAAAGTTGACAATACTTCCGGTAGTGCGGGTGGCAGGGATACAATGAAATTATTGCTTGCATTTTTTATTTTCTGGCAGACATTGACTGTTGCCTGTACAATTAAAATGATGACAGCGATACGATAACGGTGGTGGGAGTACTACTGTTAAATCTCAACGAGCAGTGTGACTGATGAGTGGCGACAGTGACTACTGTGGACGTGGAAACTATGTTGATGGCGACGATGAGGCTTGCTGCGGTGTCACTTGTGATGGCTATTAACGTCTAAAAGCGCTAACCCAGCCTGACGAAAAAGCGGCTGTCTTAAATTAGTCGTACACCTCTACGAGCAATCACGAAGCCTCAGATTTACAATGCGATGCAACTACATGGATATAGGCTACTATAAAGTAACCGCTACAGTCATCAAATCTTCTGACGCTCAAAAAAGTCCGCTAGCTTTTCAACACAAAAATCTCAAATAAGAAGCAGGCTGAATGCGAGTGACGATGTAAGCTCTACGCGAAGCGAGGTGACGAAGGTTTTATTTACATGCAGGCTTCTGCGAGTGAGAAATGACGGACGATTCCGGAGCTTTGCGGGCGACTAAGATGTCGCCTCGGCTAAGACGAGTACATCCGTTTCAAGCTGGCATGCGCCGCAACGCGGCGTTCGAGAGAGCGACAAGTGCTCCACTGCAAGACGAAAGACAGCATGTGTCGTACGGCACATTTGCAGACATCGCGTAGGGATGTTACTCCTACTACGTGTGAGTGCTTCGAGAGAAAGATTAATAGAGCGGCGGTCGGATTTCTTTCCTCGTTCCCTCTGTTGCGAATGAATGAGTGAACGAGTGACGTCAGTCACAGGAACGGACAAGACGTCCGTTTCTTTTTCTTTCTTTCATTTTTCCCCTCTGCACTAGACTCGCTGGAGGCCTGGCGAAGCTCTCTCGTCTCCGCTGTCTAGTTGAACGCGGGCACGGGAGAGGAATGCCGGTTGCGAAAGTTCTTGCTGAAGGTTGGTGAACTTCTCACGCGCTGTAATGTCTAAACTATACAAATGCAAGGAAAAATCCTGCGTGAATTCACGTGTACTTGAAGCAGGGACCAGAAATGTGACAGAAAGCGCATGCGCGATTTGAGTAAGATTATTTATTTATTTATTTATTTATTTATTTATTTATTTATTTATTTATTTACAGCATAACATCAGAGAAAAAGGTGCATTATAAAGGAGAAGGGCGAACAGCAATCACAGTACAAAGAGGGTGGGAATCACAATAGGAAATAACGGAGATTACATAACGTTTCCGGCCCGACAAAACACGGTTTGTACGGGGAGAAAGGCCATTTATTACAGTATGATATCTGAGCGATTGCTATCGAGTCCACGAGCTTCGTAAAAAAGAAAAGAAGCATCAGTAGTAACGAGGGATTTTCCTAATTGTTTTTGTGATTAGTGATTAGACTACTGAAGGTTCATTCTATAAGTGATCTGCGGGGGAGACCAATTCTACTCTTAGATATCCCTATGTACATACGTTTTGCCTCATGTACTTATTTGCCTTTTGCTTCAGCTACACTGTTAGGCAGTAGGTTCTAGGCACTTACAAAAGAGAGGCAGCTGCACGGCGACAACTTTCGCTGAATTTAGTGCGTTATGCAGCAGGGCGTAAGCTCTTGGCAATTTTTATGACGCCAGACCAACCCTGCTGCCTCCCTAGCTGAAGTTACCCCTATCGTTTTCCTTTCCGTGGCTCGCTCCGCTATCCTGAATTCAATTTTGTGCCCACATGTTATATTTCATCCAAGGCACAAACTTTGAACACATCTATGTTGACAGTAGTTGGCTGACGTTATGTTGTTTCTGTCAGGTACATTATAAGTTTATGCGGCTGTAATAAACAATACTCTACTGCTTGAATTTATACTGCCAGCTTAACTTTATTTTTCATGCATTGCATTTGGAAGACACTGCATTACTTTATTAGCTTTTTTTCGCTTTTATAATCTGCTTTCCTCTTCATTTTTATTACCTGAACTCAAAAAGCACGCTCGAGTACAGTTATTACCTTGTGCACATTCTCAAAACTCATCTCAGCATGCCTCGTTACTTTCAATGCGTCCTCTGCGCAAACCGGCCCCTTTCATCCCTTCATGAGAGCTCGCTATATAATACAGGCGAACAAAATATCCTCTGCATCCGCATTCTTTATCTAACGCATGTGAACTTGAGAAGACGCAGGAGATCCGCGCTCGGTTCAAATATAAATTCTCTTTCCTCTCTGTTATTCTCTCTTTTATCTTTCTCTATTCTTCTTTCTTCTATTTACCGTGGTCGACGAGCGCTCTCAGATAATCTCGGGCTTCATTTTCCTCCTCCTTCACCGGACTCTGGGTCGCATCATCTTTCTCTTTCTTAAACAGACGGCAGCCAGCCCGCGACGGCCTTCTTCCTCCGACTTACTTTCTTTCCTTTTCTCCGCTCTTCGTTCTATTCCTCTCGCGCTCGGCGCCGCTGGCTGCTGCTCATCGGAGCGTGAGCGATAGTTTGGACAGTGAACTGAGACGTGAACTAATCAAATCGTTGCTGCTCGCTCCTCTTGCATCGCAGCTCCCCTTGCTTGCTTGCGGCTTGCTTACTTGCTCGCTATTTGCTCCCTCTGGCGGGCCTCCGCTGCACCCTCCTCATCACCCTCTCGCGTGTCGTTTCTCCGCAGTCTCCTCCAGTTGTTCTTCGTCTGCAGTTTTTCTTTCTGATGTCCGCTGGCGGTGTTGTGGCTGCGCCCCCTCCTTGCCCACTCTTTCTCATTCTTACGGACTCACTTCGCCTCTCTCTCCCCTTTCGGCCGACTCCCTTACCCTCGACAGCAGCGCCGGCGCGTCGATCAATTCCAGGCTGCAGACCCTCCGTTGACGTTTTCACTCTAGCGCGAGGCGGCTCGCGTTGTTCGAACCAACCAACAGCGTCGCCTTTGCGTCTGTCTGTGAGAACGGCTGGCGCCTTCACGCAGTCAGAAGTCCATTTCGCGCCCGCCTACAGAGGGAAATAAAATATCGAGTGCCGAAGAAGTTGTGGCGGGCAGAGTTTACTGTGGGCTCTTTTTTCGCTGTGGAAAGCGAACGGGGAAACGTTGGTCCTCCAAGTCGAGCGGTTTTCTCTGTTCTGAACCGTTGGTAAACCAGATAACGCCACTTGATGTTGTCAGCAAAACGCGGAAGAAAATGTGAGTGTCGTCTTCCACCACCCACCTCACCCTCTCGCAACCCCTTTCCATTCCGAGAACATTCCCGATTCTGCTGAATTGGAGCATTCTCTGTCAAAGCCACGTCTATCCGGCTGAAAACAAGTACAAAAGGAGACAGGTATGGCACGTGCCGACGTACCCGTATGGGCCTCTTTCTGGTTGCGTTCATCTTAGGCTGAACGTGCTTTGCACCATCTACGTTCGGGATCTATATTGCCTACGTATGACATTGCGAGCATTTCAACCACAGAGACAGGCACTCTCCTGGCCCGAAGTTAATTAGGAACTCACGCGCGTTTGGCGACGTCAATCTTCATTCCCAACTCCTTTCGAGGCTGGCGTTTTCAGACCTCTCCTCTAGCTAAGACCGCTCTTCAAAGATAAGTACTGCTCCAGCTTCACTAAGACTTTATTTTTTATTTCAACCGGGATGACTTCTTGCCTTATCCTCCTTGCAGCTCCTATGCTTCATCGGCAGTCGCGGTAGGGACAAAAAGTAATAGCAATTCTTTTGTTCCGAATAAACGTCATTCATTCTTCCCGAAATTAGATATCGACCTAGAACCCCGTGGTGCAAGAGACGAGATTTCGATGACTGTATATTTTAAGGGGTATTAGCCAAGGAATCTTGTTCTTGTTGTTTCCGAATTCTAACAACGAAGATGCTACTGTAACTGAAAATAGAACTTTTGTAAGCTACGAACGGCGATTTTTTTTAATAAGTGTGTCGTGACCTCTGCCCAGTATTCTAGTAAACTTGGCACCGGTTTTCTTTTTTTTTTTCGCGGATTCCAAAGGCTAGGCTACATCGTCATTCACTTTAAAATTGTGATCACAGAGTCTGTTCTGGTATAGACGTAATGAGTTCTAATCCAGTGGCACAACAATTTTTAGATGCAATTTTCTCTACAGTAAATCCGTCGTTCGCTGCTGGACAAACATAGGCATACCCAAACACAGCCATAGAATTGGTTTTACTACGACCAAAGTTGGCAGTAATTCTCCTCAGAGTACCTTTAAGCCTCGGGCATCTTGAACAACTGATCTCTAAACTATTCTGAAAAGTGAATTCTATCACAGTTTTCCTTTCTTTTTTTATTTTTGCACCCCGAAAAGGATTAATCATGAAAGTGACAGAAACGTGCCGAGGGTGTGACGAGAGCGTTACATTTAAATGTTCCAGCCTTAGCTCGGAACGCAAGCGCAATGCATCACAAGAGCGATGATGAGCTCGGGAGGAAGTGCATTACAAGTAGAGAAAAAAAAGTAACCCGGGAAAAGCTTGAAACAGAATAACAAAAAAAGAAAGGCATACCATCGCACCCGGAAGCTGAAAAAGAAGGCTCTGGCAAAAAGAAAAAGAAAGCCCAGAAAGGGACATGCTTTGAAGTATAATCGCATAGGAGCGCGCGGCATCCGAGCAGGCGTTATCAGCTTGCAGGGGCAGACCAAGTTCCTTGCTTTCTGTTTTCCTTTTTTTTTCCCTTTCTCTAGCCCTAGCTCTGGTGCCGACATGCCGCGCGCCGAGCGGCACAGAAGCCGTTAATGACGCTGAACCCGCGGCACATCTGCAGCGATGGGGCGCAGTAAAAAGACCCGGGAGCCCATAACGTCGTCGCGGGCCGGCGAAGCTCCGTCTTGCCTCTCGCAGAGGAGGCCCGGGCAAGGCTCGCGAAAAACGAGTCGCTCGGGATCCGGAGGCGAACTCGCGAAGCCCGTTTGCTGGCAAGACTTATACTGGAGAGACCGCGAGCGCTGCGAGCCTTCTTCCGTTAACTGTGCAATCGTAGAATGGCGTCAGAGAGGAAAAAAGTAATCAGATTATACTGTTCGTTGCAGTCGTTTTTATCCCCTGCTATAGGCGAAGGTTCGCAGTATGGTCGTAACCTCTCAAAGTAGTGACGTCAACAGGCGTGATGGCCAAAGGGGACTCGTGAGTCGGCGTTAGTAGCGCCACCTACGTAGAATGCGTCCGTTACTAGAGTAATGTGAGCGTTTCTTTTTGCTCAGGCTGTCCGAGAGTAATGAATGAAGCTCAAGGAAAAGATCATGTTGCGGTCGTTGTCCTATGAGTGTCGCACTGCGGTCGTATAACTTCTAAAGGGTGTGACGTCAGCATGCTAGATGGTGCCCAATGGCGACTCGTGATTTAACGTTAGTTGTGTCACTTACTTAGAGTGCGCCCGTAACGGCTGTAATGTGAGCAGCATCTTTTACTGCCACCCGAAGGTGATGTCTTGGTAACATGGCCTGCTCGTGCGGGCAGGTAGACTGCATGCAGTCACTTTTACTGTCGAGAGCAAAGGTGGTTTACCACTCGAGCTTCGAGTAGGTTGCATCCACCCGGCACGCTACGGCCGGACTTGGCGTTTTAATAGCTGAAGTGGAGTCCCTTTTTGTCTACACGCAAGTCAGTTTCCTCACTTACACCCGCAACGCTCCTGCTCATCAAACGGCGCAAACTTGGCGCTGCGAAGCAGTGTAGTTAAAGATTGAGTAGTATATCCCACTTTTGCTTCTTCATTTCATTTCATTTCATTTTCGTGATTTCCCATTGTCACAGATGGAGGAAGCTGAGGTAAAAGCTGCATGCAAGCACCTTGAGGAGCCCTCGACCTCTGTACAAGCAACAGCAGTGGAATGCATACATACAACTTCTGGAGAGCTTTCAAGGGGTAACAGATCATAATGGGTACAGTGCAATGAAAGCAAAAATGTATATAACGCAAAGATAAAAAAGGCGCGATTGCTTAAAAAAAAGGAATAATAATAATGCAGCGTAAAACGCATAGCAAGCGGTGGACCTTATTGATTAGTGGTAACATTTCATGAGAACTGTGAACTCTGCAAGATGGAGTTAGGCTATGCCTATGAAAACTATTTAGAAGTTTGGGTTGGCGACACTGTAGCATTTGATCACCATAATTAGCTCGGGACCTGGGAACTTCCCACACGTCTGTATGACGAGTTAGTCGTACTGGTGCAGAATGTTCCAAGTTTCCAACTTCAGTGAATGGCATGCAATGTCTTCGAAGACTGAAAAATAAAATTGCTTTAATAGTGTTTGGTCATATATTTGCTGAATTTTAAGATGATATTTTTCAAAGACAGGTTCAGTGTGCAGCATTAAAACCGCTAAGTGTCGTTTTGCCATGGCTTGTCTTCGCCTCGAGTTCGTCTTTCGTCTTAATTTGTTTGCTGAGTGGTTATGGCGGTCGGCTGCTGGCTCGAAAGACGCGGGTTCGACTCCGGCCGTGGCGGTTGAATTTCGATGGAGGCGAAATTCTAGAGGCCCGTGTACTGTGCAATGTCAGTGCATGTTAAAGAACGCCAGGTGGTCGAAATTTCCGGAGCCCTTCACTACGGCGTCTCTCATAGCCTGAGTCGTTTTGGGACGTTAAACCCCATAAACTAAACTAATTTGTTTGCGCACTGCGGTATCGAATCACGAAGGATTACCAACTATTCCAAAGCCTTAGGCTCTCAAGTGTTGTGGAAGCTATAGATCCGGCGTCCGCCAATTCAAAGCATCAGTGTGAAAAGCTGTTTTCCACGCATAACAATGCTTCGAGATTGGCCGTAGTTTGCGTATTGGTCGATCAGGATAGCAAGCACTATGCGCACAGGCCAAGCTGTCGTTCAGTCAGTAGCCACTCTCTCTAAGTAGCCAGCAAATTCTGCCCCACAAAAGCTGACGTTCTGTGCCTTGTACGGCTTTCAAAAGGTTCCAGCGAGATGAAGTACAAATAAGACTACGAATGCGGCTACATTAGACATAAAGTGAACCATAGGGTTACATAAAACTTAGTGGAACGAAGAGATAGGTACGTCCTTTCTTCTTTTTTTTTTGCAGCTCGATACCAAATGGAAGAAATATTTGCTAACTGTGAATGGGTGCTGTTGCAAACATTAAAAACGATGAGTCAAAACAGCTTTCACAACACACACACACACACACACACACACACACACACACACACACACACACACACACACACACACACACACACACACACACACACACACACACACACACACACACACACACACACACACACACACACACACACACACACACGCACACGCACACACACACACACACACACACACACGTAACAGCCACTGAGCTACACTGATGGTCATCTGAAAACAGCACTCCTGGCGACAGCCCCACAAACTAGCTAAAAAATCAAATGAAATTCCATCAGGCAAGACGGCGCCGCAGACAGAGTCATCAGGGGAGCGAAACGACAGACCACCGGCCAATATTTCGAAAGCATGTGCAGAATGAAGGCTTCAGCGAGTTGGAAAAATGTTAAAATTGTTTAAACAGCCAACCTTTATTCTATGTACCAGCTAGAAAGTGACGTCCTGGCGTTCTTTCAGCAAGAGAGGCACTATGGAAACTCACAACTTAGTTTAGCCACACAGCTTCCGAAAAAAATCTAAACTGCTGTCTGAAATCTGGCCCATGAAACTCAGAAGTCGCATCAGATGAAAGTTGATACCAGACTCGGACTACGGCTCTAACCCGCTATAACCAAGTCGGCCCAGCAGCCGCTGTACCAGTTGATCTAACGAGCTAACTAGGATGGCTAGAATAGATTGCAAGCCGCAAGGCTGCGTTTCGCTTTAGAGGATCTCCCGAAGCAGATTTAGTCGGTGAATTCGGGCATAAATATGAGCCCCTTTTTACTATCACCCGTTTCGTAAGCCAAGTTTCTTTTTTTGATCATCATCAGTCGCAATGAGTCCATTGCAGGGCAAAGCCTTCTTCCATTTCAGCAAATTTCCCAAGGTTGTTACTCCGCCTGGTTCTCAGCCGCCCTCGATTATAAGTTCATTCTCACCGTATCTCCTCCGACAGTCTAACAGACCACCGGATGTTAGTTCAGCGTATTAGACGTCTCACCATTGCCCGTTTCTTCTTCTTGGTTTCCCCCGAAACATCTCCAACTCGCGACTTCTCTGTTATCCCGGTTTCTCTCTTCGTGCCTTATGACGTTACACTTATAATTTTTCATTCCATATCGGTCACTGCACTCTGGTTACAGTCTCATTTCTATAGCGCTTTTAGTTACATCTGGGGAGCTTCGTTATGTTACGGTTGTTTTAATAGATTTGTTCCAACTATATACACTAAGCCCACACAATTCCATACTGCTGAGTTTTCTCAAATGATGGCGCTGAAGGGGCCAGACGACGCATAAGGCATGTGTAGCTGCCTCTGCCAAAAGTAAACGATCAACGGGTTTTGTTTCTTAGAGCTGTAGCGGGGCACTTGTGGCAGCCCTTAAGCTCCAAATCTGTGTAAGGTAAGGATAACCCTTGTCCTAACCTTTCGAGACTGTACGGTCCTTAGGAGTGCCGCAATGCCTCCACAGTATGGCTGAGAAGCAAACCCCGTTGCTCGTTTACTTTTGGCAAATGATATGTGACCGCCGCTCGCGAAGAGCCTTTGCACCTTTTTTTCTCCTGTTCTTGTCAAGCAGGGATAAGACCACATTTTCAAATGCATAAAATACGAAGTTGGAATGTGGGCGCAGGTTTATGTTTTTTTTTTTTTTATCGGCAGGATCCGCTTGTTACCGATCGCGAAGAAGGAACTTTTGCAGCCTTTCGCGCACCCAATCTGATGGCATGGATAAGTGCGTTTAGAATTCACGAATAAAATAAAATAAAATAAAATATGCAAAGCATAAAGATATAGCTGACGAAAGCTAGACGATAACGAAGCGGGTTAAGAACTGGACTGTGTAGCAAACCCACTACTTTCAGCCCCCCTCCCATCTCCCATCGTATCGTTTAATGAAGCCCGTATGAATAGAATCAAAACGAGAAAAATGAAGCTAGCGTGCGTATGCTCATTACTGCGCGACAGAATACGAATTGAGAGTATTTTTTAGAACGTAACCTTAGCTTTCACATGCCTACTGATTTTTAGTGACCACCATATGAAGCGCACAGTCTCTGTCCACCTACGCAGTTCGCCTGCCTTTCACTAAACGCTTTTTATGCGATAATGTACGCTTTTATTACTTTAACATCATATATATCTAATATTGTTTTCCTAACACAGGTGATTTGATTTTCGCACCGTCTCTGGATCTATACCATGTAATTAAAAGCTTTGAAAGGATAGAATTATTTTTTTTTCCTTCTGCTATACTTTTGTCGTATTCATTCCTGATGACAGCAGTTGAAAGGAGCTACACCGCTTTTAACTTGCCTGATCGGTTACGCTCCCAGTTCCGTGCCGCATTATCCCAAATTTTAAGAAAAGATTCAACGGAGAAATTTCTTATGTACCTTGATAAGGTGGTTCGGAGACAGGCGTGGGGCTTAGTTTCAGTGAACACAACAAATACCATGGCGCACCGAAATTTATAACTAGCCGAAAAGTCCTCGTCAAGGAACATATGCGACCCTCAGTTGACTTCATTAAAAAAATATAAATTTGCCGTCCTTTGACGCAAAAGCGGCCGAAATGCCGGAGAGGTGTTGCTCTCAATTCCCGCCCTTGACTCTGCGTGTAAAGCAGCGACCGCTACGAAAGGATGTTACACCTACTTCATCGCCGCCCTGAACGAGGCGGGGGCCGGCAGCGCCCACGCCAAAGTTATACCCTACACGCCCAGCGCTGTGCTTCCTTAGCAGAAAGAAGCCGACAAGGGCGGGTGCACGACAGCTGTCAGGACCCCGACGCCGTACTTCACTGCTAACAATCCCGGTATCGCCCAACTGCGCATTTACAAATCCTGGCTGGTATGACATGTGGCTTACTGTTTTCCATGTTCTGCGCATTGGAGCTATAACGTAAGGAGTATTAATCTATCTGAAACGGCCGAGCAAAAGTGCACGTGTCCCTCTTTTTCTTGTGTTGTCTTTGCGCCACCGTCCTCTAGCAACATGCACCAAGTCGCTAACACTCTGTTGTTCTCAAGCTTGGCATCATAATTTTTTTAAATGAAAAATAAATAAAATATATGGCATCAGAACGCGAAAAACAATTCAGTGCTGAAAGTTCGGAGCTTTTATCCAAAATGAAAAGACTTGCCAAAAAGTTGCCCCGCCGCGGTGGCTCAGTGGTTAGGGCGCTCGACTACTGATCCGGAGTTCCCGCGTTCGAACCCGACCGCGGCGGCTGCGTTTTTATGGAGGAAAAACGCGAAGGCGCCCGTGTGCTGTGAGATGTCAGTGCACGTTAAAGATCCCCAGGTGGTCGAAATTATTCCGGAGCCCTCAACTAAGGCACCTCTTTCTTCCTTTCTTCTTTCACTCCCTCCTTTATCCCTTTCCTTACGGCGCGGTTCAGGTGTCCAACGATGTATGAGACAGATACTGCGCCATTTCATTAAAAAAACAATTATTATTATTATTATTATTATTATTATTATTATTATTATTATTATTATTATTATTATTGCCAGGAAGTTGTAAAAACTGCGCCTCCCTCTCATCTGATAGAGGTGTTGCAAATACACCTCCAGCGTCCGCATTCAAAAGGATTTCAGCCAAATAATACGGCTCTAGCGGCTGATCGTTGTAGCAGTGAAAGTATTGAGGGACTCTGGTTGTAGTGTGTCGCGTACCAATGCGCGCGGTTCTAGAACTCTCGTCAAAACATCAGCACCGTCCATGGCCGCCAGGACCGAATTCCTAACGGCATAGCGGCCACCCCCGACTGATGGCATTGCGGTCTCACTCGCAACGTGCAGGCCTGCCAAGATGGCCTCTAACCGCACATCTAGTTTTTATGTTCTAGGCCAGCGGAAGCAAAGAGTGCTGAGAGAAATGTGGGGAAGGGCAGACACATCGAGAAGCCCGTGAGCGATCGCCGTTGGCTTCCCTCCGAGAAATCCCACCCGCGCGGCGCCGGGGCTTGACGGCGTAATGACCAGGCTCAAATGTGGCCTGCGCTCTTCCGTTCCGGGCGACTCATGCTATACAGGGCGTGGTATCTGTTTCTGTTGGGGGAGCGCCTCTTTGCCGGCGGTGGCTGCTTCTCTCGTTTTGATGTTGTCCGCGCCTTTTTTCGCGTTCTCCCCAAGGTCGAAGGGTCAGAGCGCACGCGTCACACAACTCTGAAGTCGACCAGGCCACTCCCGCGGCCGGACGAGCCACGGAGATTCCGTCTGCCTCGGCCGCGGCTGCTGCCGTTCCTGCTGTAGCGTGCGCTCGACCGACCGACACATGTCGCGGAGACGTTCCGGCTCCTCGGGTCGTCGACTGTGGCGCCGCGCATCGCGTTTCTATGCCCGACGCTCCCTGCATACGCTCGGTGTGTTGAGGGCACCGGGGTGTCCCAAGGACATTCCGTTACTTCAGCGAGATAAGAGTTCATTCGCGGAGAACATTATTTCACGATGGTGTTGCACACGTTGGCTTTCTTCGGGATAAAAAGCACAGTACGTCGTTCTGCAAAATGCCGTGCAGAAGTAATTGCCTAGGGTTGCATAGAGTTGCCCTAAGCGCCTCTTTAATGTGCGAACAGTCGTGCGTAAAGGTTTCTCTTTATGTATTACGCTCTAAACAGAAAAGAGCAAAAAGGAAGTAAGTTGTCGCGCTCCGTTTTTATAAAAGGGTGTGCGCTATAGGACAGGTTGCTCACTTTTACTCCCATATCCCAAGCAGCAAAGTAATCGGCCCAATGTTGGAGATATATTGGAAAATGCCGGTCCTACAAAGGACCAGAGTAACACCATCCTATCCCAATATTGGGCTGACTACCTGTGCTGCTTGGGATAGGAGTATTGAAGTTAAAAGTGCTATAGGAACTTCTGGCGAAAGCCCAAGCTATTCTTGGTACGGTTTAGGGGTAACTGCCAACTCATCTGATCTCGAAGCAGTCCTGAACTTGCTCTACTCCTGACACGCCTGAGTGCTTTGCTGAAAAAACCTGCCGAGGATTGAGACATTGCGGAATGGGCGGCAAAATGTGAAGCTACTTGGAGTTTGGGCAACGAATAAAAAGTGAAATTTGTCAAGGCTGAAGTAACTATCTGCTAGGAATCGATGTCGAAATTGATCTTTACCAAAATTATTCCAGTTATCTATCCGAGCATTCCAGTTACGAGAATGCTGTCGTCTAAATCAGCACTCAAATGAGCTTCAGCGTTTGGCAGATGAAAATTCAGGATTGCTCCAGCTGAGTTCCCAACAACTAGAAAACGAAAGGCATCAGCGCCAGAGCTCAAGTGTAACCAATTTATCAATGTTAAAGCTAAGGCGACTAGCATTCAGCTGGCGTCAGAGCTTAGGTTTCCTCAGTTTATCAGATACAAGCAAAGCCGACCTTTACACAACGGCAAAAACATTGATATGTTTAAAGTTGTTTTGCTCAAAAATTCATTATCATCCTGGAATGCAATGCTTTCGGGAGTAATCCAAAAGAGGTTACAACCAAAAATATCACCTCGCGAGGCTTTTGTTCAAGCGAAATTGGATGAGATTAATCATGCTCCTGTACACCTCCCGCGTTGTCTGGATCAATTTAGTTTCTTTCGTTAAGTGCACGCGAACAGTTCGTACTTCATAACGAACGCACAGCGGCTCATAGAAGTACTTCGAATAAAGTGTTTTTCTTCGGCGCACCTCGGCTCTCTCCTGCATTTATCTCCAATTCTTCTTTCTGGGGTTGCTCACGACTTCAAAGGAGAGAAGGTGTGAGACGTTTTCATTGTTTTCACATTGCAAAAGAAAATTAAGTGAACGATAAGAAGGTAGCGATAGAGCATTCCTTCTATTTCGCGCGCCGACTGCTCTTTAATATAGAACGAACAAACGAGACCTCAGCTGTAATACCCACTCCCAAAGCAGTTTCTGATTCATCAGAATGAAAGCCGTACAGCCCTCTGCTGTGACTACCAAAAAGATATACTGTGAACCTCTCCAACCTTAAGGAAGTAGCAGTGCGTTTAAAATAATTTTTTGAGTTGCACAAGGAAGTCCTTTCAAATTGATGTACGGCCGACTGCGGGGACTCAATACTGTCAATCAATTAGGCAGCTGAGCATAGCAAATCATTTATGTTCAGTATCCTGAAATATTATTCGTGGCTTCCGCGGTCGGACATGAGATGCTTATCATGATTTACTTGAATACGCCTTCCTTCAAAGGAATTCAAACCTGCTTGGACGCACCAGCTAGAGATTCTACTAGAGCACATTTTGGTGTAACTAAAGGGCTTAGCTTGTTCAGACACCAATTTTATCCGGTATGCCTGGCTTGCACACTAGGTGAAAGAAACGCTAAATAACTGAAGCTATAGCCACTACAGCCTCTCTACTGCTGCCAGGCTCCCTGTGCATTTCACAATTCAGAATGCCAACGTATACCAAGCCTTGGACATGTTTTTGAGAGTGACTTAGGATAAGAAACTCACAGTAACTACAATCGCTACACTAGCGCCAGCGGTTAAGTTGCTTGCTTTCCCCTTACACGTAAACGTAAGTTCCTTAAGTGACAGCTTTGGACGCGAATGCAGGAATACTGAAAAAAAAAAGATTAAAAACTGATCGGCACATCCCTCTACCTTTGCTCCAGAAGTTTAACGAGCGTTTCTTTCAAGGAAGATTGTACCAACTTAGTTCCGTTCAAAACCAGGGGAACCTGCGCTGCCAAGGTGGCACTGCAATTGTTCCATTCGGTGACTCAAAACTGCTCTTGTCAGCCGCTTGGGCCGCTGCAAACGCGAGAACACATTCTGCGCGATTAGATACCCGCGTTTGGCTGACAGCATTCATTGCCTAGCTTCTCTCGGCGTAGCCCAGGTAGCTGACGCACGGCACGTGCGCCTTCGACAGAGCGCGGAGGCTCACGCCAATAAGCGCCTGAAGGTGGCGCGGAAAAGTACTAATAGTACTACCCAAAACTGCTTGCTCTTCTCGCTAGGCAGTGTGTTATGGCGCTGCAATCGGCACCGCAAACTTCAGCGCAAGTTCCCCATTCGCTTCCTCGCGGTGGGCTAACGCATCTGTTGAAGGCAACGGCTCGCCGCCAACCACGCATCCGAAAGCCCGCCGTTCACTGACAGCACAGCACAACCCAGGGGCCTGAACGCAAACGCGCCGCCGTCTCGCCGCACCCGTTTCCTTCCAATCTTCTTCATTTCTCTCTTTTTTTTTTCCTTCGCTCCCTCTTCCTTCGCTCCGCTCTCTCCGGTCTCGAGACCAAGCTCGGAAAAGGAGAGAGAGAAGGAAAGAGAAGGAGAGAGAGAGGAAGCGAAGGGTCGTCCTCCTCCGCTCGGCGCCCGGCTCCGCAGTCGGAGCGGCACCCAGAGGAGCAGCAGTCAGCCGCGGGTGGGACACCGAGGCGGATGCGGTGTCCGTCTAGTCTACGCGCGCCTCGCGAGCACCGCTGCTACTCCTCAGCCACGCTGCTTCTTAGCCTCCCCCGGTGCTTCGGGGTCGCCGGGGCGTGCGCCTCTGTGTGTCATGTCCTCCCATGAAACGGGACCGCCGTGCGAACTGCGGACGTGGAATACGACGACCACGGCTCGCAGCATGCGTTGTCCGGGCGACGGTGTTGTGGGTGGATGCGGCTGGTTCATGGACTAGCGAAACGGCGGCCCGCTTTTCCTGAAGGACAAGGCTGCTTCTGCACCCAGGTGGGAGTGTGTGTTTGTGTACTTGGTACTCGCGATACCTTCGTTACGTGCAACCTACGCGCCCCGTTGATCTGAACGGCTAGACAAAAGCGATTCCGCAGGGGGGTCAAAGAGGAGAGAGAGAGAGAGAGCCAGGAAAACAACGTGGGAGGGGCCCTTACAAAAATTTCTTTGACTGTCCACAGACTTGTCTATGAAGCCTCTAGACTTTATATAGACAAATCCTGTAGTCTAGTCTATAGACAATGATCTATAGATTTATGGCCATGCGCTTTTAGTAGACTTTTGTCTATATAATATTAATCGACAAAGGAATTATATATAGGAAGGCAGTAGAGTATACAAGAAGCCTATAGACAGTATATAGACCATTTCCATAAGCAGAAGGGGGGGGGGGGGGGGGGGTGGCGAGATGTTTGCTGGAGAAACGAAGAAAAACGAGAGAGAAAAGCTCGAAGCCTATAGCTAGAATTGGGAGGAGGTAAAAGACGCAGCCCGGCTCGTACAGTGGACAGCGCAATACCGCGACTCCATCCGTTTCGTGCATAGTTCGTGAGTTTTGCATGGCGTCATAGAGAAGGTAGCCTTTGCTCATGGCAGCAACGTTCTTCACGCTGTGCCTCGAGGACACTCTAGTTGTGACGGAGGAAAGATGAGCAACGGAAGAATGTGAAAGTAAATGCATAGGATACTGAGCTGTTTACTCCAAATGCATTGGCTGGTGCTACTAGAGGCGCAAACGCCTTGAAAGAAGAACGCGCACGGCGAATGAAAATGTCCTTGCCAGTTTCTCTGCTCTAAAGAAAATCCAAGCGGAAAAAAAGGAGACGAAGGACAACACTGAGAAAGTGTGGAGGAATCGGTGCCTGAAAGCTTCCCTAAAACCGCATTTTTATACTGATGGTCCCGTCTGCGACATTACGCTAGCAGTGGGACAGCAACATAATATAGAAGTGCATTGGTGGGGCCGGAGCACCGCCGGCAGAAAGAAACCGTTTTTGTTTTTTGAGTGAACGTGCCAGTATCCATTTGTCACCAGTAGTCCATTCAAGAGCTCGCGGCGCTCACTTCTGTTTGAAAATATTCAGAACAGGCTCGATGCCCTCCCCCGCCCGCATTAAGAAAAACGCGAAATCGTTTCTTGGAATGCCCTAGTAGAATTTTCTTAGGCTTTGGCAAGAATGCGGATTAAATAAAAAGCCTACGACCGAGCTGTGAAATATGCGAATTTGCGTGTTTTGAAACCGCGACTCTGTTTTATTCGTCTCTTCTGTACAAATGTCAGACATAAAGGTTCGTTTTAAAGTCTTTGAAAAGAATAGCAAGCATTCAGTTTCAGGTCTTTCACATACCAAACAAACTTCTATTGGTCCCGTGCCCTCTTATCACCATGTGATTACTAGGTAGTAAGCTTCCCTCATATCATGCACATGTACACGCATGAAAAGGTGTTCGTATAGCAAAGCCTCACACGTTGTGTTTCTACGGCGCGTTTATGTTGCACATTGACACCGCCAACATGTCGTATTGGGCGCCTTTTCTCACTCGTCGCCGTGGCTCAATGGTTAGGCGCTCGGCTGCTGAGCCCAAGGATGTGGGTTCAATTCCGCGTTTAGATGGAGGCGAAACGCAAAATGCCCGTATATTGTGCGACACCTGGGCACGTTAAATAAACTCAGGTGACAGAAAACAATCCGGAGCCCACCACTGCGGCATGCCTCATTCTTTAGGTGTCTCTTTTGGACGTTAAACCTCCATATATAATACAGTTGAACCTCGTTATAACGAAGTTGAAGGGGCCCGGAGATTACTTCGTTATAGCCGTAACTTCTTTATAACCCGTGCAGACCGAGCTTCCGGGGGGAATCGTCATTCCCTCGCTATATACATTATTTCGTTATAACGAGGTTTGACTACATATGCATGTATTTTCCCTCCTCCCTTCTTCCAATGTTCTTGAGAAACGCGACTGCTCGATACGGTGTTCGAAATCTAACCAGGTCTACAGCCCGAAATAGTAACTTACTTTGCCGGTTGTTTAGAGGGCCAAAACATATACAGACATTATAAACAAAAGTTACGTTTCGAAGGCGTAACAGCTATGGAGCAGATTAGGTGCAAAGGACTGCGTGTAAGCGTTTTTTTTTTTTCACTTGATGTTGATTTGCCGGGTTTTGCTGCTAGCGGTTGCTTAAGTTTCAAAGACTTCACCAGTGGTCCTCACTCTGGCAAAATTCGTAAACGGCGACTATACTCATAAGCCCCGCCGCGGTGGCTCAGTGGTTAGGGCGCTCGACTACTGATCCGGAGTTCCCGGGTTCGAACCCGACCGCGGCGGCTGCGTTTTTATGGAGGGAAAACGCTCAGGCGCCCGTGTGCTGTGCGATGTCAGTGCACGTTAAAGATCCCCAGGTGGTCGAAATTATTACGGAGCCCTCCACTACGGACCTATTTGTTTCTCTCTTCTTTCACTCCCTCCTTTATCCCTTCCCTTACGGCGCGGTTCAGGTGTCCAACGATATATGAGACAGATACTGCGCCATTTCCTTTCCACCAAAAACCAATTATTATTATTATTATTATTATTATACTCATAAGCACCACCTCAGCAATCGAGGGCGACTGCTCCAGGGGTTGTTCTGACTTCGACACTTTCGATTCTATCATTATGGAAAAAAAAAAAAGGTGATCCCGTATTGAGCATCGTCGAATAAGGAACTGTTCACTCTCCTTGGCAAAAGAAAATAATCCTCTGCCACTGCTTAAAGAAAGAGAGAAGAGGTGAGTGAATAATACTCCACATTGATTTCCTTCAGCGTCATTCTTGCTCCACAACAGGTATATTGTATAGTATTAAATTCTTTAGGTGTCCTGTGCCGTATCATGTACTTTATTTCGCCCATCGGTGACCCCAACGTACGCCATTCCACGATGACACCTGTGGGTCACATCTAGCGCAAACCTAGAGCTGTAACCACCCCCCCCCCCCCCCACACACACACACACATACTTTTTTTTGCGGGGCACGAAGCCACTACCGATATCCGCATACGCATTAAACGACCGCAAAAAGATGGCGTCGAACAGTAATACAGGCTTTATATAGGTGAAAATTAGCCGTCATCTTTCAGAGCAAAGCGGTATGGCTGTTAGCAGCTCTCGTGGTGACCCCGCCCTACTATGACATCTGCAATGATAATGCCCGCCAAAATTCTTTATACTAGGCAACAACTTAACAAGTTGATTTTTTCGCCCGGAATCTCAGCAGGTTGAGTCGGCGAAATGGAGAGGAGTTAAGAGGCCCAAATGCCCCAATGCAGCAGAAGCGTATTAGCCATGCGATATAATTGACAGATGAATTTTCAAGGCGACACCGCGACTCTCCAGCGGTACTAACTCGCAGGTTGCGTAAGCACATGAATTGAGAGCGGTCTATGTCTTTTCTTTTCCTACGCAACTTTTCATAAAGTCCGTGTATGCTTCGTAGCTGTTCTCTTCGTCTACTGCCTTTCCTCCTATTCCGCTTCTTCCAAGCTCACCTAGGTATCACGAATAACCTACACCCTCCCGCTTATTCGACCATGCATGCGGTATACAATATTCGTGTTCATGCATGTAATTCACTATTTGTGGATATAGAGGTCTGCAATTTGTTCTTATCCAAGCCCATACACGGACGGACGGACAGAAAAGTGTCGGCGCGTGAAACTTGAAACGTAGCCGCGTAATGCATTAAAAAAAGAACGAATCGGCATTTGGTGGGAAAGTTTTTCACAAATGCAACATTAAAAATAACCTGATGATGAGGGTCCCGCTTTATAAGGCAATCAACGGCGGTTTTTAAAGCAGTGTCAGTGCTTTCCAGCCAATGTCCCCACCTGGTTTCCTACTCTACGTTAGCGTTTGTGCTGATGCAGGAAACAACGACAAGAACGTGCTGTTTATTAATACTTCAGTCCCATATTGTTGAAGACCGAATACGTACGTCACTCATTAAATTCCATCTGCAGCTCAGAATTATCTGCAGTAACTCTGATACACTTGCGTACAATCGCTCCGAAATTTTGCATTTCACAAGTTTTCAAAGCGATCTTTTGGTAAACTAAGACAATTCTTAAAATTTGCTATTAGGACAGATGACAGCAGGCGCGAATTTAGCCGACGCGCTGGCTCTATTCCCAAGGCGTTCGGCTACTTATTGGGCGCTCGACCACAAGTTCGAATAAGGCAACGGCACCCGCAAGTTCGATCTGGGCAAAATGGAGAAACGCCCGCGAGCTATGATTTTGGTAGCAGTATTACGCCCTTCACACTGTGGATTTTTGGATCATTAAACAAACGAATAAAATAAGTAAATACAAAACATCACGTGTTCGAAATTAATGAAGAGCTCTCCACTACGGCACCTCTTATAGCCGACGGTCCAACTTCGGCCGGAAAAACCCGTCATAAAAACAGCACGCAAAAACTCCCAAAAAGAAAAAAAATAGGGAGAAAGCTAAGTGAATCGCTTTACGCCAGCCGTGTTCTGAACATACTGTCCTTTAAGACTTCTGCGCACCCAGATCGAGCGTCGGCCCGCCCGCCAAAAAACGGGAACAAGAAGTTGTGACAAACGGGACGAAGGCTGCGGGCTAGTTATTTTCCCTGGCACTAAGCACCGTGTTGAACGCGCCTCCTGAATATTCATGAGGCGACACCAAAAAAAAAAAGGGGGGGGGGGGCACCCGGGTCCTTCTGTTCCGACTAGGAGGGGGCGGAGAGAAAGCGGACAACCCCCCCCCCCCCTCCTTTCCTTTCTGTCGGCGGGTCGCTTGTTGTTGGGCGCACGAGCGCGACGCTAGAGTCGCGCACTCGCGTGCCTCGTCAACAGATCGATGCAAGAACAGAGCCGGCGGCACTCCATCAGGGGTGACCGGGGAACCCTTTGCTCGCTATACTCGGGCGTCGTCGCGAGCCCCTCTTGCATCCGCTTCACGTGAGCCTCGAGCATGACCGCCTTGAGTGCAATTCCGTCCCCGCTGAGGCAGGACACGGTCCGGTCGGCCGCGGACGAGGAGGTCCGTTAAGTGGATCAAGAGAGAGAGAAAATCTTCAGCACAAGGAAGGGTAGAGAAGTCAATTTGGAGAACTTGTCTCTGGTCTGCGTGCGCTCCACTGTAGGAAGGGAGAGAAGTCTGATAACAAGAGGGAGTTGGTAAGAATGAGAGGTGTACGTGGTTTATCATAGTCATGATCATAGGCGTGCACCATAAGTCGGCACAGTAATGGTCATAGGAGTGCATCCTCAGAGCCGTCATAGTCATGATCAAAACGATAAAATTAATTTGAGCACCCTCTAGAACAAAATCCCCCTCCCAATTAACCTCCAATTATATATATATATATATATATATATATATATATATATATATATATATATATATATATATATATATATATATATATATATATATATATATGTATATATATATATATATATATATATATATATATATATATATATATATATATTTCTTCTTTGGCACCAACTGCGCAAGGAGAAGTACCACGATTTGAAGGTTATAGAAGTAAAGAACTTTTCCTGATGTGATGCTCACTTATTATCTAATAACAATTAAGGTACGCGATGGAGAAATCGAGCGGCTAGATAAACTCGCGTATTTCGTTTAGCCTTATCGCAGAATATAAACTGCGGTATAGTCGTTTAATCTAGTAAGTTAAGCCTAACATGATTATTTTCAAAACGTATCAGAAACACACACTAATAGCGTACGCTTACTCAGAGGAGACAGCTTGAGTACTTTCCGACCGGCTGGTTTTATGAAAGTAGACAACCATTGATATCGGAGAGCGGGCTCTGAGACCGCAAAGTAGGTTGCCGTATGCATACGCAAGGCACGCGTGAGTTAGGGGCGGCCTGCTTTCAGGGAGTCGCAAAACAGGCTCAGTTCAGCGAGCAGACAGGGCCATCTGGTTGTGCAAGTTAATATTTGCAGTCGTCTTTGCTCCTTTCACGTCCGCTTCAGCTGGCGCGCTGCCCACGATTGACATTGCTAAGGGAAATGAGTGCAAGCAGAGCGCCAGGGTGCCGGTTCTATGCGAGACTCACACTTACTCGTTGCAAAGACACTGCTGCCTATAATCGGATACAACTCAAGAACGAAACGGCTTTTCCCCGACAAAGGACCCCCTTCCAGCCAATGGCGTCGGGCGAGTCTCATGAGCCTGCTAGCGCGATAGTGTAGAGAGTGGCCGATGAACGGGGATAGTCCACTCCTTCAGTGGTCGGGGACAGTCCCCACCCTGCAATGTCACGCTAACAGGTTCATGACAATCGACCGACGCCATTGGCTGGAAAGGGGTCATTTGACGGGGAAAAGCCGCTTCGTTCTTGAGTTGTATCCGACTAAAGAAAGCCAAAGCGAAGTGGAGCGAGCCTGAAGGCGAGTACGGTCTTCTTATGTGTCGACCCACATGTGTGCTGACACCATTCTGTAGACATTATCGTAAATTTCAGGCTATCTACTCAGAAATTATTCCGGAAAAAAACGTCGTGACATGCTGAAAAGGTAGAGGACTTACAGCAACAACGTAGAAGCAGCGAGCTGTTTTTTCAGAGTTAGAAGGGCTTCGTACTCTATTACTCTGCGCTTATAAGGGAGACCAATGAACATGTGGGGCATTATGGACCATTCCCGACAACGAGCGTTTCCTTATGAGAAGCGATGATGATAATATTCAGCATCAAATTTTTTTCACCGTTACAAGGTCCCATCACTAATGCTGCCGGGAAGTATGAAACACCATCAGTTTCATCCTCCCACCATGCCCTAATACTCACGGTCGAAGACTAATCGAATTTAATGGGGCCCGAACCTGGAGTGGAATTCCTGATGATTTAAAACTTAGAAGAAGTAACTTAAAAGCAAACTTGAAAGAGAGAGAGAGAACGCGAGAAAAAGAAAGAAAAAAGGAAAGAAAGACAGAAAGAAAGAAATAAAGAAAGAGAACAGTGTCGCCACCAACTTTCCGCGGCCTACACAGCCCTTAAATTTTCTCTTTTTGAAGTGTTTTTCATGTGGGCGGTACGCCACAGTAAAGCATGGTCGCCATACCTCTGGCCAGCGGGTACTAGGGCGTCATCACTTTATCCCAAGAATTATTCCTAAAGACGCCGATTCGAGCCGATACTGCACTCGCCCATTCATTCACTCATCGATGGTCCTTACATAGCCGTTACACTATGCCCAGAAAGAGAAATAGGATTTAGCAGCTGGTATATGCGGTTTAACGTCCCCAAGCTGCAAATGGGCTATGAGAGGCGCAGTAGTGGAGCGCTCCGGATTAATTTTGACCACCTGCGGTTCTTTAACGTGCACTCACATCACACAGTACAAGACAGTTCTTCGGTTGCATTTCGCTCCCATCCAACTGCGGCCGTCTCGCTTGGGATTCGAACCTGCATCCTGCAGTTCAGCAGCCGAAGTCCAAAGGTACGGAGCCGCCGCGGCTAGCGTGAGAGATGCGCCGGTGCTTGAAGGTTAGGTTGCTCATGCTGAAGCGTACTTCGATCACGCGACTTGGAATGTCAAGTTTTTAATGTAAGTTTTCACATGCACACACACAAAAAAATCTGAGGGGCTCCGAGAGACAGAACTTGAAAGTAAAATCCTGCTTACTCGCTTCAAAAACCTTAGTCTTCACGATGAGGCAGAAAATATGGGACACGGCACAAATGTGCGCAAAATACCCTTTCCCTTTTTACTGAAGAAAATTTCTGCGCTCTTCTTTTTGAAAACGTAAAGCAATAATAGTGATTTCGAACTGTTTGCATTAACTATTCGGAGGGCTCTTCGCGTCTTGTGCATTCGTCTAAACAGAAAGGATTAAAAACGGAGTAAACTGTCCTCTAGCGATCTCCCATTTATAAAATGGAGTGCCCTAGAGGACACATTACTCCGTTTTTACTCCCATACAGGCGTATTCTTGTTGATAGTGTGCCTTACGCGCTTCAATTGACGTCGAAACGGCAGCACTCAAGAAGCCTGTGAACCGGCAAAATAAACACGCACCGTTAATTTTTTTTTCTTCTTTTTCTTTACGTTGCAAATAACAGAAAATTTCCCATCAAGGAGCTGCCCGGCATTCGAGCAAAACCCCGAATCAAGTGTAGCTCGAGTACTATACAGCCCAAAGTAGTGTTGAGGCCTCAAGTGCGAGGTCCGACGGCCGAGCCCTTTACAAGACCATCAGAAGGGTTCTATCCCTCGCTCCCTGGCCTTGCCGCTTATTGATCGAAACCACTTTTCGCAACAGAGTCATTCATCTTCGAGCGATTGTCGCTTCCAGGCATAACCTTTCTTTACTTTTCTATCTTCGCGCGCCTCTGGCCTCCTTTCCTTTTTGATGCATGTCTTGCTTTCGTGCGCTTCATTCCCCCATTTCTGACTTGCGCGAGGAGAGTCGCGATCATTCTTCATCACGATCAGTTAGCGCAGACTTCGTTAATGGTGTTCCCTCTCTGGCAGCTTAAGCAGGCTTGGTATTAGTTAACGCCTTGCATCGGACACCGAAAGCCTTGCAAACGCGCGCTTATGAGGAAAACGGTCTGTGTAACGTAGTCAGTAATGGTTTAAGTTGACAACGAACATTTTTTTTTTGTAATAGCTGTGTTCTCAGTAATGTCAGAGTTACCATAAGTGCACTGATGGATGTTTTCGAAGCCCCATGTTCTTCAGATAAAATACTTTCGTTATTTAGAAAGCGGGGCATAAGCGCCAAACAAAAAATAGGATAACACGAGACATGAGTGCAAAGTAATTGGCACCGAGTCAATGAGAATGAACGAAAAGATAGCGGTTCAAGGTGATCAGTGTTTCATTCATTCATTCAATAAATCAATGAATCTCCTGAAATTGCATCTTGCTGTAAGCAGCGAGAGGCATTCATTATACAGGGTCACAGCAGCAGGCAAACTAGGATTGCATACCTGCTTAGGTAAGCGCTAGTTAGCGGTAGTTATTACTAACGCAGAGGCTGTAGCGCGCGAGGCGAGTGGAAGGCAAAGGAAAGAAATAGGAAGGAAAAAAGGAACAGGAGAGCTGCAGTTTTACAGGCCGAAACCGGGGTGCCCAAAGGGCAAGACATCAATATTCCACGACCCGCTTCGCTCTTGTCGGGACACGGGGGAAGTATAGAGGGCGAGGAGAAATGTGGAGGAGGGCAGAACAACGGGGGGGGGGGGTGCAATGGGTTGTCGCCTCTGTAAGCCGCCGCCACAGGAGCAAGCGCTCATAACGCGACGCCCAAAAAGCGCGCGAATGGCAGGAAGGATGTTGCCAGCGCCGTTCCATTTGCATTCCCCCGACCGCGCCGCGCGGCCCTCTCGTCTTTCTCTTCCGTCCATCCGTCCGGCGAGAGGGGAAATGCGCGCGAAGGAAAAAAAAACGAAGCTGACGAGGCGCTCGAGTTTTTAAAAGCGCGCACGACGCTGCTCGTCTTGCCCTTTTGGTCGCGGCAGTAATAATCCAGGCCTCTGCTTTCGGCTGCGCGCAAGCACCAAAGTGTCGCAGCCGGGGCACGCTTTTTGCTGCTCCGTGTATTGATCGGAACAAGAAATGGAAAAAAGGAGAAGGTTCTGCCGAGTCAGCAACCGAAAGCTCGTGCTGTCGGGGTCCGCAACTTTTAATCGGGATCAGCGAAAATGCTGATCCCGCTGAACGCTGACTTCTTGAAACGATAATAACAATAACAGGAGGAGGAGGAAAGCTTTTACGAAGAAATGGCGCAGGCTAGGGCAATCTTCGAAAGGCGCATAGGAGACAAAAACGACGAAAAAATGTAATGACGGTTTGCAAGGAAACAAGCTTTAGCAGGATTTTTGTGGAAATTTTTGTGTTTCTCATGGCACGGTGAACAGGAAATGAGTTTTTCGCAGTGAAGTATTCTTTTATTCTTTTCTTTCCCGGCCTAAGCTACCTTTTACAGCGTGTCGTTCTTACATCGACGTTACCTTTCACGCACTTAGACACTGGAAATGCAATTCAGTGAACGCGCAACTCATAGTATAAAAGAAATCCAAAACTTTCAGCCGTTCGACCCACCCACGGCGCCGACGCCAAAGAAAGTTCTCTCTGCAGTTATTGCTCTACAACGAAATCCTCTTTTAGCGAAGATTCTGCGAACATTAATTTGAACCAACTGAGGTTTTTTAACGTGCGCTGACATCGTACAGCACAATGAGTTTTTTTGCATTTCGCCTCCATCTTGCTTTGGTGTAAACGTTTTGAATGTGTAGCGCACTGGTTGTAACCGGAGCGAAGGTAACATTCTGCTCAAAAGGAAAGGTATTTCTGTGCCAAGAGTGCATGTTTAGTGACATATAACTACCATCAGGAAGCAGATATTCTTTGCTAGGCTTAAACTTCCACCAAACAGAGACAAAACCAAAAAATAAAGGTCGTCGCAGTACTTATATTGTCTGTGCGGTAACACACATATGTTCTTGCACCGCAGCGGTGGCCTTGTATGCGGGAATGTGGGGGGTGCCAATGCCACTACATACTTTAGATTGGGAGAAGAAAAATATCACGGCAACGGTGAAGCTCAATCACAGCTGCTACCACGAGGCGAACAGTGTCCCCCTCGCGTTTACGGGTCTGTCAGCCGAAGGACAAGCTTGCTTCAAGAGAGGTTAGAAAATGCAATGTTCTTCTGTGAGCAAATACTCTGCCAGCTTGTGCTTAGTGACCATATAGTCGCTGAAATATTTCACTTACACGTGTGAGCGTGCATTGCTTGTGCTCATTTATATTATTATACTTATACTGATGCTTATGGCCATGCTAAATTGCTGCTCTTTTCATTTTGCTTATGCCCTCACGAAAACCGTGTAATATTGTGAAGCTTAAAGAGGTCGTCAGCAAGTCGAAAGCCGAATTCACCAAGCTGCACGGTCGACCGAAAGAACGCGTGACGACTGCCGGTCGCCTCGTTTACCATCGTTAGACTCTGCACGGTCACCAGCTTAGTCAAGAGTCACTCGGATACGCAAACATCTCCGCGAACATTCTACCCCTCATTAGCTGATGCCAGTTTTAGCTCGCGCAGCCCTGCAAGAAGGTAGTGATGTTTTTAACGCGCTCATTAAGCGGACAATAAATCCAAGTCCCGCTTTCCATCATCAGGCGCTGCATAGGTCAAGCGCGTGGCTTGACCCGAGTATGGCACACAGATTAAATTTAAAAAAGTACAGCTGAGTGTTCCGGCTTATGGGGTTTTTATAGGGGAAATAAATAGTTTCTCCCCGCTTAACCGCGGCCGACTCAAGTTCAGAACCACCAGACCCCACCCCGTGATCACGTACGCTACCGAGCGCACGTCAACCACGGTGGTCCTTGCTCTGACGGAACAAAGGAACGACACATTGGCTGACAAAAACAGGCATTTATTGCTACAACAACAATAACGCCAGCTAGCAACAAAATACGCTGAGGAATCGAGGTCGTCCAACTCACGAGCAAGATTGCGAGCGAATGTTCGACCACGCTAGGGCAAAGGATACTCCGCGGCTGGACGGGACGAAATACGGGAGCAAGTCTCCCGCCGCTCCCTCGCCCCGCTGGCGAAGAGCGGAGCCGCGAGCGACACGTCCGCTCGCGCTGACGATCCCCGCCGAAGAGGCTTTCTCTCCCGCGCAAGCCATGCATCTCTCGCGCTGCGAAGCTGGCGCCCTCTCTTGTTAGTTAAGGTAAATAACCAGGGAATGCGCCCCTCCTCGAGGCGAGCCTGCTGCTGCACGATGCATCGAGGGAAAGCAAACGAAAAGGGGGCACCGGGGCGAGTCCCCACAGGCTCTAGCGTAAGGGCGGATTGTGTGGGGCGACTGAGTATACACAGTCGTTTTTGAAGCGTGTACAACGCCCGTCGTAAGACCGAAAGAAAATGGCAATTATTTTCTTCGAATTTATCGAAAATGCTTAATAAATGGTGTAGAGAAAACAACGCAGAGACAGGTAAGAGAGTTACTCGACACGCATTTCCTTCCTCCTGTCTCCGTTTTCTTTTCTTAACGCGACTTCGCAGCAACTAGGCCGCAAACTATACAGAAACTAGGCAGCAACTAGAGAGAAGCTACAGAGCAAACAGTTGTCAAGATGGGGCCATCATATCGACCTGCTTACTACCAATGACGCGAAGTCAGATACCTCATAGCATGGCTGGTGAAGAAAGAGCGTGGGGAAGGAGGTATAGTCAGAAGGGGATTCACGTTGGCCACCCTGGACTGGAAAATGGGAAAGAGAGAGTGTAAAGGAGAGAAACGAAATATAATGGGGAATTAAGGATGAAGCACGCATACATACGGATGCGAAGAGTTATGTCGGACACCAGGACAAGCTCTGAATACAGGGCGACCAGTTCACCGTGTAACTGAGAAAGGCGGCGACGATGATGAGGAAAATGATACAAGCAGAAATCACCGTCGATCGAGCGAAACGCTAAAACTCCGCGCTCATATTTTTTCGACAAAAAATATGAGCGTGATATTAAAACGGAAGCTGACCAAGTAGTGGCGCTTCTCAGAAAGATTACGGCGCAAAGCAACAAGGACAAGGCGAACAAGCCGAATACTGAGCTCGTGTGTTTTGTTGTCTATGCTTTTTTTTCATTCTCTATGTAACGTCAAACTACCAATGCTTCAGCATGAATTCCATGAAATGAATTCCACACACGTATTATATTTGTAAATTTAATTAGTGAATTCCACGAATGAATTCCATACTAGACGCGTGACACAACAGCGACAGTACGTTATACAATCTTCGACCTATTCCGTAAAGTAACACCAAATATCCCGTTCCTTTCCCGGAATTTTCCTCATCTGCTTTTCATCTCGACTTTCTGCTGACTTGCACTCTCCCCCAGAAGATCTTCGCAGCTCCCGCATGAATTCGATAAAGTGAATACCGCACACGAATTCCACAGTGGACGTATACAGCAGAACAGCGTCACAGATACGCTACACGAGCTTCGAGACATGCTTCGCAAAAGAAACCCCCAAGTATTTCGTTTCTTCTCTCCCAGCCGGTCTCCTCCTCTCCTCTCCGCTGACTTGCGCCTTCCTCCAGAGGAGGATGGAACCCAGAGGGGCCGCATTATAAATTCCATGCGCGCCGTGTTACCGGCGGGGTCCCTATGGCGAGGGGCGCGGTCCCCAGGCTCCGGCCGCAATCACGAGGAACTACGCTAGCGCCACGAAGCTGCGAGAGAACTGTGAGCGTGCTCTGAATGCGGGCCCACTTCACTAACATCGACCGCGATGCCGGCGGCATCGGCTTCACGCTTTCAAGGGCCTCGTCGGGTTGTGTCGCTCTCGCCCTGCCAGCTAAGCGGGCCGGCAGGGCCCGTATTACACACAGTGGCCGAGCTGTGCGGGCGAGAGCTGGCAAGTGGGACTTTCGATTGGGCCCTGATTGGATTTGCTCAACTCGCCTCGTTTGGCGCCGACAAGCTGCCACTTTTCTCCCCCTTTTTTGTTCCGCGGCCTGGGCAGATAAAGGTAGTAGGATTGTTGGCACCGTTTCCATTCGAGTGCCGCGCCTTGCTTTCCGTAAACCAGTCGCCAAGTTTAGCCGCACTTTACGACTCGAGAATGGCTTGGAGTGGAGTGGTAGCGTGCAGTTTGATGACGGAGAGTGATGTATATCTAACGAGACCTCCGTCTTTGCAAGAACCACAGCCGAATTCACCTCTGAATGAGTGCCACAGCGAATTAAAGCGTGAAATACCTTTTTTTTGTGAACGCCGCAGTGCTCTGAATGATTTCGGAAGCGTAAAATATTGGAGAAGTTAGAGCCTCACTGAAAAAGGATGATTAATGCGCAAGTCTCGAAACACCAAGCGGAGGGACAGCAGTGAACAAGGTCATTGTGTCGCGTCTTGTCTGCCCCTATGCTTAGAATGCCATATAACACCGTGCTCTGAATAGATGCAGTAAACGCGGCACTACCACGGTGCCTTCTTCGGTAAATAAAGCTACATTCCAAGACGAAGTAGATATTGTAGAGGGATTCCCCTAAATACATCCCAATACGCCGTTCATGCTTCGAGTTGTTGATCAATTCATCCCCGCGCTGTCAACTGCTGGTCTGGCTTGATCTCCGGATCAAAAAGAATTTAACTTCAACTGCGAAGTTTCTAAAAAGGTTGTATAGCTTTCCTTTGTAGTAGCGGTGTGCGAATAGCACTTTTTTCTAAACCGGTTCGAATAAGAATAGTTTAGCTAAAACCGAGTCGAATAGTGAGAGGACCGAATGAAATACGAATCGAATATTTTTGCGAATATTCGCCACTTGTGCGAACGAGCAATCGTGTGAAACAGCAAAGCGCTATTGGCGGCGCCACCAGAAGGCGCTGTTACTTACGCAGTTATAACAATAGCTGTAAAAAAAAGATTCAACAATGATTTCCACTGAGGGTCGCAACACGAAATCGGCACATTAAGTCTATTACCGTCAAGTTATACCCATAAAAACTCACATTTCGCTCTACATGACGGACGACAACAAACAAGCTCCACATCTCAGTACATGAAACGGGCGAGAGTTATGTATAAGTCATGGCCTTTATCATGTACAAGTCATGGCTGTCCTGAAGTCAAATAAGTCGCGAAGAATGACGAGCGATTGGTGGAAACGCATAAGTAGACTGAAAAGAGCGTTTCGATGACCGATTATATTAATATACAGGGTGTAGTGGCCGCGTCATTAAAAAAACTATTCTGTATACCCTTCGCGGCCAAATGCATTAACTAAGAATTACAAGCAACAACAGAGTACACCGACACATTCGAAGTTTTGTTTGTTTGTGCTTATAATACGATGGAAGTCTCTCGGTCTATACTCTAAACAGAAAGGAGTGGAAAGGGAGTAAGCAGTCCTCCACTGATGGTGTAAGTGCGCTAGAGAGCAGCTTACTACCTTTTAAGAGCGTGAGCTCTTATTCATCATGTTTCTCAATTTCTTGGTGTCCGCTACCACCTCCCTTCGGCGCGAAATTTTCCGAGTCCGAGGAATTCAAGATGGCGGCCTCCATAATAAATCGATATAGCAACCCAATTGGTGATTGATTGGTGACGTAATTAGTATATAGAATTGATGATTGATTTTTGAAGTCACTGATTTTGTGATGTCATAATTAACTAGTCACGTGACTATGTTTAATCGCTTATACCTCAGTAATAATGAAGTCAGCATAAAACGAATTAGATATTATCTAATATTAACTAATGAAGTTGATATTTAGTTATAGTTAGGCTTAAATTTGATTGATTATAATTAATAAGCGATGACATCGTGATCTAATGACACATTCGTAACGGGCTCGATTAGTAGAACATGTTAGGCACCAATATCGCCTAATTAGGTTAATATTTAGTTATGGTTAGCCTTAATATGGTGACCGTGACGTTAGCACTCGGCAGCGCACGATTTCATGCCTCATGGCGACCGGGCACCTACCGCCTTGAGGTAAGGTAAAACGGCCCTCCAAAGAGTCCAAAAACTTTTTCGGCCGAAATTGGTCAAAGGTGGTAATACATCGCATGGACGATAGATTGCGCTACCAAACAGCTAACGCTCGTAACTTCAACGTCTTCCAGACGGTGGCGGCATATTTTTTGACTCTCAGATAGGCGTATTCGCGTTTTAGTGTGTAGCGCGACTGTCGTGGCATGAGTAACAGGAACCGATGAATCCCCCCCCCCCAAAAAAAAAAAAGAAAAACAGGAGTTATAAAAAGGGGAACGGAGAAAGAATGATGAGAACTGCGAATCACTAACCGTTCCGGCGCTCCAGACAGGGCCGAGCGCCGCCGCCGAACTTCACAAGAACATGTGTTTCGCAGATGTCGTGTTTAAAAAGTGACTGAAGATGTAACAGCTTGTGCGGAAGGCTTTCACGGTCAGCTGCTGCCGCCGCACTTGGCTCCGGCTTCGCTCGCTGCGTTCCCACAGCCTCGGAGCCCAGCAAGAAAGAGCCAAGGCGTGTCGTCTTCTTCAAGGCTTTTCATTCATACCCTTTCTCGTACTACTTTTTTGTTTCCCTTTAAAGATCTTTTAACTGTCGCTCGATGAGAGAAAAGAGGCGAGAAAGAGGCGCACTCCAGTTTTACATTATAAGCTGGGGGAAAAAAAAAAGGAACCAACTGTGGGAACTGTCACAGCGCTGTCTTTATTATAACAAGGAAAGAGCGAAAAGTATCCTTGACGTAACGCCATCTGCGACCGCTGTTGTTGATGTTTATAAAGCTACAGCCTCTTGTTAATAACCCAAATGCTTGTCGCGTATATCGGAACGCTCCGCGCCGCTTAGTTCAGTCGGAGCTTCCGATTTTTCGCAAAGTCGTAAGCCATGCCGGCATTTAGACGGTGGTTCGACTTTTCGATTTAAACAAACTTGTAACAAAACATTTAAACAAAATTGTAGCGTCCGTCTCTTGACATTTCATTTATCGCACATAAAGTGAATATAATAAGAATATCTATACCGCAGGCTAAGCCTCAGATGAATAGGCACCGCGGATGATTACACACTAAACAATTTCTCACCCTTAAGGGTGTAAATGAGCTGTAAATGAGCTCAGATGAATAGGCACCGCGGATGATTACACACTAAACAATTTCTCACCCTTAAGGGTGTAAATGAGCTGTCCAGAGACGAGCACCCTTTTCCAATTGTTCGATGCTAAAAAAGGGTGCAGAGATCAGCACCCTTAAGGAAGGTGCTTAGAAGGTACTTTAGAAGATGTAATGGTTGCACCCTCATTAAAAGGTATTATTTTTTTACATAACCACCACAAATGCATGTTAGAAGGGCACTCCACATTGATCCACCCATGAAGCAAAAGCCTTGGATTGACGCGCGCCCTCTAAACTATCATGCTGTGCACCTTTCCTGAAGGGTGCTGATATCTGAACCCTTTTTAGCACCCAAAAGGGTGTTCGTCTGGGGACAGCTTATTTGCATCCTTAAGGGTGAGAATTTGTTTAGTGTGTACGACACGATTAAATACGCGGGGGAGGCTTCAATAATACTACTGATGAGCCTTATCAAACCCAAGCTCTCTCTTGCGTCGTTCATTGAGTATGTAGCGCGACGTTGACCTACCACCGCTTGTTGAATGTACGATATGCCGCACCCTCCGTGAACAAGCATGAACTACATGTTACAGTTGTTCACTCTAGATGAATGGGAAAAAGGGAGAAATTGCGTCCGCTTATACGCTGTGTGGGCGTTTGATTATGGTCTGACAGTAGATGCAGATGTAGGCCGCCATTTGTACGCCAAGAATATAGACGCAAACTGTGTATTGGCAACTGCAAAACCGTTCTGAGGTTATCAAACACCATTAGGAATCAGTCGTTCGAGCTCGTACTTTAAAATGACATAAGCAAGAGAAATTAACAACTAAATCCACAGAGCTTTTTTTTTTTACATGATGAGCAATATTGAAAAATTGATGAATTTTCTCGTTCTCAAAATCTACATGGCAGTCTACGGGTCAGGCCGTAGTGAACGGCTCTGGCATTATTTCGACCAACTGTTTCTCGAGCAAGCGCCGAAACCTCAGCACGCGACAGTGTTTACATTTCGCTCCTATCTAAATGCGGACAGTGCGCCAGAACGGTCTATGGATTTCTTATGAGACTCTGTTGCCTTCCTATAGATATTTCCTTTTGTCTACCCATAGTCTACATACTGTCTATAGGCAGGGACCCTTCATTTTTCGTTCTTTTTAGGGCCCCACAATAATTTTTGTCAATAGACAAAAGTTTACAAAAAGTATATGGCCATAAATCTGTAGATTGTCTTCGGACTGTATTGAATTTGTGTTTTCTACAGACCAGTCTATAAGATTCCTCTATAAAAAGTCTATAGACTTTATCGACAGAAGTCTATGGGCAGTCTATACACCGTCTAAAGAACTTTTTGCAAGAGACGAATGAAACCCGCGCCTTCAAACTCGCCATGAGAACACCACAGGGGGTAATCCGGAAGAATTTCACAGAAGATATCTTGAGATAACATAGAGAGAGAGAAAATGAAATAGAAGATTTTGGCTTTTGATCTTTTGTCCCGAATTACGACGGTGCCTTCGCTTTAAACATCGCGAATCGGGGAAGAACCACTGATCCCAATCGGTGCACACGCTCTCCTCCCATAGGCTGCCGCGTGTCATTCTAATGGAAAAATCGATCTCCGGTGCTGCCAGCCAGCTCTGCCCTTAAAGCACGCCGTCGCCAGAGCGGCATTTTCTCCGCCTCCTCTTAATCTCGACCGATGTCTTCCCTAATTAAAGTTCAACGCCTCGCAACACCTCCTCCACTTGCCCCTTTCCCGTTCAATCTCGGTTCTTCCCGCATTCCCTTCGTTGCCTGTGGAGACGGCGGGTCGACTTCATTTCAGCTGGGGCCGAGAGTATTTCACCAGGATCCAGCCATGGGCTGTGCAGTTACAGCAGTACAGGCAGTTCAAAAGTACAAAGCTCGGCTTGAGCCACAGCCCTCTCCGGTCTGCTTTTCCACAATAAAAGTTAATTCTCTGTCTCTCTCTCTCTCTCGCATTAGGCAGAGAAACACAAGACAAAAAAGCGGATTATGATTGCTAAAAAGACAGACAGGGTTAGAGCTTATAATGCACACAATTACACATCCACGATGGCTGTGGTGAGAGCCGCAGGTTAAGAGCCAAGCTTAATGAAAATCTGGGCCTGATGGCAAGGAAAATCTTGCTAGTATCGGGAACAGGACACAGAATGAGGTCGTTCGTCAGTGGCGTTTTATCAGTGACGTAGGTTAGATTCGTGCCGGTATAAGCAGCCACCATCCGCAGCCTTTTACACCGATAGTTGTTTGGAAAGGAGGTTGGCGTAGTACGTCGTAATCAGAAACTTTCGCGTTTCCCAAATGGCTGAAGAGCGTTATCCGGTTGGGCAATAAATAGCATATGGGCTGAGAAGTGGGCGATGTGGGTCAGGTTGTATTCCAGCTAGGCAGGCCTAAGTTGGGCCTTAGTCGGGCATAGGTTGGGCCCTGATTTGGTCTATCTTGGGCCTAGGTTGGGTGTACTTGTTAGGGAAGGGGGGAGGCGGATGTGCGATATAACTGTCGTTGCCACTTCCTTGCACCAGAGAGAAGGTTACTTTCGGGTCTCTTGTGCGCCGATTGTAGCACATTTATCGCTACGCGCTCAGGCATTTCTTTTCCAAGCTAACGAGTGGAATTTCACATTGATTTGTAACCTCACGATTTGTCCAGAGTAACATCAGAGAACCTGCGTTTAATGAGAACCCAGACGTGGCCACGAACGAGCTTCTTGGCCATCCGCCTCTTATTCAAAATTCCACCTCTTCCGGCCGAATAGCGTTCACGACCAGAGGCTCAGAGTCGGGAGAAACAAAATTAAAAAAAAACAGACATAAGAAGTTTATGCTAAGATACACGAAAGTCATTTATAAGGCGCAGAATAGATGCCATGCCATTGGCATGGTCACGCAAAGGCGCGTTAAATTACTTGGAAGACTAAAAATTTCCTGCCACTTCATTCACAAGCCTGCTAATCGCTAGATTCACTGCATTTTCTGAACGCAATAACTAAGAGCGTCTGTGCGTGCGTAGAGAAAGCAAACTTCCAGTGAAAGTAATCAAGTTGCGCACTGAACTGAGTCAGTCTTCCTTTGCTCTTACAGGTGCAGTCCGGGAAATGGAGGTCCCCGTTCTTTCCAAAGAGGGACACAAAGGTGAGGAATCATTTTGGTGTCGCCTTCACCATATTTACTGCACTAAAATCTATAAAGTTTATTTCTGCATTCGCGGACAAATAAATATAGGTGGACTGTTACGTAGCGCATGCCAAATGGCGCTTAAGACTTGAAGCGAGCAAACTAGCGAGACAAGCGCCACTATATGCAGACAGGCCAGCGCAAACGTTTAGTCTTCTCTTTAGTATTCTCTAGCACTTTTTTTAGTGTCCGTTGCACTATGCTGCTATGCCCAGGAATGAACCGACTGGAGTTCAAGCAGGTAGTTAATTTCACAGTACCTTGTGGAGAAGTATGAATTGCTGTGTCGTAGGTCCGCGAACTTATGCACCACCGACTATATTTCACGTCTCCCTCCCTCCCTCAATCAATCAATCAATCAATCAATCAATCAATCAATCAATAAATCAGTCAATTAATCAATCAATAGATAAATTATACTGCTTGATACTACAAATTTTAAATGAACGCCTAAAGCAACGGCTTTACGGAGACGCTGCACGTGTTGCAAAATGCATAAGCGAAAAAAATTGACAGCGAGAGTTCACGCAAAAAAAAAAGACTTCTGAAATGCTCTTTATTTAATTTTGTGACGTGATCCATAACCAACCGCTCGCGTTTGTACTGTTCAGCGAAGAAAAGCGCTCACCAGCAACGATCTCGGGCGAACATTCAGTGCAGTTTCGTGCAAATGCTGCAGATGCCCCGTTATCAAAATTCCCGCGGAACCTCTCAAACTCGTGGCATGCAGCGTATCACGGCGGCATAAACGCAGCCAGCTACGTCCCAGGCTTCTCCAAAACTATATAGGTCGCTTTGATGAGTCACCATACGCCCAGTTACTATAAGATAGGAAGGGACGTTATAAGTTGGCGAGCTACGATAATACAGCGGACCTTCGGTAATTCTCATCGAAATAAACAGCATATTCCCTCAAATTACGCGGAATTCATGTCAAGCAGAACTTGTCTTATACACTTTATGTCGACGGCTCCACAGCGTCCGTTTGTATAAACCAGCATTTCGGAATAAGCGATATTTAATTAATTGCGTCTCACCGTACGCATAAAAAGCGTTGAAAAGAGCGCTAGTTACGTCAGCACAACGTACTCATACCGGCTGACGCTAGTGGGCACAGGAAGCGACAGGTATTGGCATGACGCAGGGATGATGCAGAAGTACAGTTAGGTGAAGAAGTTCATGTAAAAACAACGGAGGAGAACGAGCTCTTAAAATCCGACTTCAAAGTGGGAGATCAAAGTGGTGGAGTGTACTGCTCGATGAGCATGCTGAAAGCGGCTGTAGAGATCGGGGCAGTACATCGTCGACGCATCTTAAGCGTGGCTTATAACCTCGCTGTACGTGGTATATTTGTGCACAACGCACACGAATGGAGCAGGACAAGACGTCGCTGATGTTTTTGGGTTAGCAAAATGCTTGCGGCGGGAAAGGCAGGGAACCGGCAAGAAATCCTCCACAACGCGCGATGTTTTACGTCGGGCCCTAAAGTCAACTTGGAAGGCGCCACGCCTACAAAGCTGCCCTCGACGTTGGTCATACGCACAATAAATAGTGTCCAATTGTCGCGTGAAGCGCGGGAGAGCCGAAGTTCGCGCATTTGCAGATACAAAATGAGACCCGTGATAAAAAAAAATGCAAGCACAGGATTTGTGCACTCGCTCTAGTAGGGCCCTGCAACTACACCGGACCCTCCTGGTATACAGTGCTTATGGTCGCCGTACACATGCTTAAGACAATGAAGGGTTCCTGCAGCCTTTCATGCAAACGTTCACAAAGAGATGCCTCTGTACCGTCACACAGTTCCAGATAAACGAGAAACCTCTCGCTTGGACTGTCGTGTTTTATTTGCTGATGGTTGTTCACAATACGCTGAGCAAAGGAATAAAATTACACAATCTTGCCCACCAAATTTTCATCCGATATTCCTCTCCTCTTGCCATCATCTTGCTGCTTCTCTCGTTTGGTATTTTTCACTAAGGCAAGCGTAACTACCAGACAGGCAATATTTGTCGGCATTGCAACAGAGCTCCGGGGACAGCGACTTGCGAAACCAGACAGCTGTCTCGACAGTTGCAGAGGTCAGGGTCGTTCTACGCGACCCTTAACCGCATACGGGATGAGGTCAAGGAGTCATAGAAGCCTAACTTAATTTAACCTGTTCCCACCAAATCGAACCTAATGTTGTGCGAGCTTCCCAACCTTGCGCAAGGTTTGCTAATCCGTAAGACTCCTGCCCCATCGAGTGAGCGCTTACTTTTTTTCCGACTTGCAGCGGCACAATTAACGGCACCCTTGTTTAGGTAAGCCATAGCAGTAATTTACCCAAGTTACTTCTATAATTACGTAGAGTCTGTTTCAAAACATTAGGGCCCAAAGTTATTTGCTTCTGGGACATGCTGTGTGGCTGGTTATACATTGGTTCCAAGTGTCTCGAAGACAAAAGATATTAACTCTCGTGAACATTTCTCCGAAAATTAGGACTTCCACAGATTCCACAAGAGCCTCTTTAATGGCTTATAAACAAAGCAAACCCATTTCGCTCTTTATTTATTTATCATATTTATTAGAGCGCCTACATATCGTCCTATTGGGCATTACACTAGGGAGGGGGGCAGGGGTACGTGAGTGTGCGTGTGTGTGTGTGTGCGTGGGGGGGGGGGGGGGCTGTCTGGAAAAATAAACGCTTTCTACACAATCTTTACGCATAAGGGTTGCAACACCACGACGTCAGCACGACATGCATAGTGAAGCCGATCGAGACTTGACTGAACACGGCGAATATAGCGTATCTGATTGCGCGAAACGCCAGTCAATCTAAAAAACATGGACGAAGCTTGACCTAGCGTTAAGAGTCAATGCGACAGCATTGAAGATCTCTACCGCGCAAGTACTCTTTCTCTTTCATATATTCATAATAGCAAAGAGTCCTGATACCACTACTGGCGCAGTTGTGCAGCGGTTATGCAATGGGCCACTGACCCGGCAGGTGGCTGTTTCAAACACAGCCACCGGCGGGGGCTTGTGAGACTAGAAGGTTGCTCGTCCCGAGTTTCCGTAAGGCTAATTTTGGGGGCTGCCTATCCATCGACCAATGAGATGATGCGCAGCGCCACGTTGGCTTCTAGGCGGAAATTGCAATGAAGTTATTTTAATTAATTTAATTGCAACCTGCCCACCGTGCCAGTTGGGCCACCTGCTTTTTTGTGACACGAACGTATGTCCAGGCGGCAGTTTTTCTCGAGAACGAGAGTTCTAATGCAACTGCATTAAAGTAGAAGGAACGCACCGTGTCGTAAGCGGCTCTACGAAACAGAATACTGTACGCTTTACTATTGTACTTGCTACATCATGCCAGGCCGCGCGTTCGGCGTTAGTCAGAGTGTGTCCTGGGTGAAACAAGTTAATGCGGCAACTCAGCAGACGCGCGGCGGAGAAAGAGGTGTGGCATGAAAGGAAAAGAGGCGTTCTATATCGTAGCAGCGGCGGCAGCGGCAGCGGTGAGCGTTCAAATATTCACGAACACGATGCCAGCCCAGCCTTCCTGACGTAGTGCTTCTCCTCCTTGCTCGCCTGACCGGCAGAGAAGAAGACCACGCTGCATGGAGGAAGGGAACCAGAGTGGCTGGCTGGCTGGCCGGCCGGCTGCCCGCAGAATCGATCGCGCTCCATCGGAAGCCCCCCCCCCCCCCCCCCCCCCCCCCCTCGCTCTTCTGCCGTGCCGCTCATGAATAACTCCAGGGGCTCACGGCTGGCGTCAGGCTGTGGCGCGCGCGCGAACACACAGACACAGAGGCGCAGAAGCGCGCGCGCGCACGCTCTGTGATTAAGCCCTCTCTTCCTTGCCTCTTCCCCCCCCCCCCCCCTCCAAGCAGAGAAAGAGCGAAGCGCGGGAAAGCACGCGTTGGCGCGCTTTTGTGTTCGCGCGCGCGCGAAAGGAAAACCTCGATCTCTTCTCGCTTCCACCCTGCGGCGGGAGAAAAGGAACCGGTCCGCTTGGCCGGTTTAAATTATTTATGGATCATTCAACCGGTAGCCGGGTGTCGGAGCGCGTATGCGGGAAGACTCGCGTCGTCTCTTTCGGGAGAGCGGAGGAGGGACAACGGAATGCGAACAAGAAGGAATCGGTGCTACACTCCGGCGTCGGTGATGTGCCCAGAAGAGACGCGTCGAACGGAGACGGGCTCAATTTATGCGAAGACGCAGCGCGCCGTTGAAAGTGTTTCGGAACGGGAGCGGATCCGGGATGGTTCTTTCAATTGTATCCACTTCCTTTTGAATTTTGGAAAAGGAGTTTCGTCCATTTAATCCTGTCGATTAGGGATAGTTGTATGGAGCAATTACTACGCAGTTTAAGGCTGGAGGGGTGTCTCCGTGTTCGAAAACATTTGAGCTCGCAGTTCGCCCTAAAAACGAAAGGAACGCCACTCCTTTGCCCCGGATTTTTTTTTTATAAGATAGCATTATATGCCGCACGGGTCCAAAATGCGTCGTCGATCATAAAATTCGCCCATTGGTTGGAGGGAAGTGATGCCATCACACCGGAACATTCCCATTGGCTAGGGGAATTGACGTCACTTCCAGTAAAGGCGTCAACAGCTAATGCTACCTCATTGCTAGTAGTACTGGTTTGTTGTTAAAATAACAATAAAAAGGAAGGAAAAGATTTTTGCTAGCTCCTGCACCTGCCATCGCCGCGGTAGCGCCTGAGCTGGGGCAGCGGAAATAAAGGATAGCTGGTAGGCTGGAGAAATGAAATGAAAGAGGTGAGGGAACAGGCAAAAAGGATGAGGGGGGAGAGGTAATGTATAAAAATATTCTATTTACACTGTAATATACATGCAGGTCGTACGCGTGTGGAGTCCATAATAACGAAAGAAAAGTACACGCGCACAACACAATGGCATTGCTAACACATAATAGATTAAGGCGTCCCTGTGAATTTCTTGTTTTCTTAAAAGATCTTCTGTCAGCATATTAAGATCAAGCAGGCAGCGTACTAGAGCTTGGCGTTTCGTTAAAGGATGTCGCTCGACTGTACAAAAGTTGTGCCAAAGACCGGGTGTTTTTTGAAGCCGCCTGCACTTGGTTTCCTAAAATACAACACAGATCCATACGGTTTGCTGCGTATGCCCACTGCAAGCAAAAATAAAAGATACAGGTTATTAGGCTCCCTGGTTATAGTACAAGCAATGCCCTAACGTAACACAACGTCACTGCTTCGACCCCCCCCCCCCCCCTTCCCAGCCTCCGCTTGTCAAATCGAGGAGTGTACGGCTGCTTATAACAAGGTCCAGAATGCAAACTTCCTACCGCTGTTGTTTTATTTCCACGAGTAGTTGTCGACTTGATATTTTGTTCAGGCAGCTGCAGCCCAGGCTGCAATTTCGATCCGATGCAGACATCAATGTGCTTTTGACAGAAAAAAAAAGCGGATTTCGCAAGAGAACGGGTGGCAGAAAAAGAACTATTTACTTCTAAACTTACGATAATATTGTTTTACGGCCAAACCAGCACACATCCTTACGAGAGCGCAGTTTTTTTTTTTCGGCTTTACATGGATCCCCGAAGGAGCCCGAGCCAGTCTAATCTTGTTTAGCGAGAGTTCAGCATCGCAGCCTTGCAGCTGCACAGAAAGTAGACAGCCACGAGCTTTGTTTTTGAGAGTGCGCATAAGTTAACAGCGAATATGTGGACCCTTGCTGTTAGGATAATATCCTTCGGGATAACCGGTATTATACCGTGAAGCAAGAATATATATATATAGAAGTGAGGAAGGCATAGGGTGGTCTGTACTTTTCTTGCAGGTTTAGGCAAGAGCGGACTGTATTTGCTAAAGCGTAAGAAACCCGCTGGCAAGCTTGCATTCCTGTATTCTCCGGTGGCACTTTGAATCCCACATCAAAGAAGGCTGATATTGAAAACAAACTTACCTTTTCGGAAAGCAGACAAATCCTGCTGACAAGTTTGCGCTTGGAAAAATAGTTTTGACCGTGCTGACGTATGCGGTCAGCGGCGATGCGAAGATGACCTAGAAGAAAATATTGTCACTTATTTTTGTTTACATAAAGTACTGTTTCTACAACAATCAAGAAATCATCATTTTCTTGTTCACTTTTGCTTCGTCTGGCTTAGCCCGATAGCCTTTTTCTGCTAGGCAGTGGAGTGTACTAAAATATAATGTTTTTGCTATATTATGTGTCTTATCTTTATATGCATTGCTTGTTTAGCGTTCACTTTGTTGATTACGGCAACAAATTTCGCTATTTTTCTTCTTCAGTGGTCAGCGTAGCCTTTGGACTGTTTCATGTTTTTCTACTCCACTGCACAGTCCTTGACACGTTATTCATCATCACCATAATCATCACCAGCCTGACTGCGCCCACTGCAGGACAAAGGCCTCTCCCATATCTCTCCGTTAACCCTGTCTTGTGCCAGGTGCGGCCACCTTATCTCCGCGAACTTCTTAATCTCGTCCGCCCACCTAACTTTCTGCCGCCCCCTGCTACACTTGCCTTCTCTTGGAATCCAGTCCGTTACCCTTAACGACTATCAGTTATCTTGCCTTTGCATTACATGCCCTGCCCAAGCCAATTCGTTTACCTGATTTCGACTGGAATGTCAACCCGCGTTTTTTCCCTGACCCACTTTGCCCTCTTCCTGTCTCTTAATCATTTTCCTTTTCATAGCTCTCTGCATTGTCCTTCATTTTTCCCTTTTCGTTAGCCTCGACATTTCTGCCCCGTAGGTGAACAGCGGTAAGGTGCAGCTGTTATATACTCACTCCTTAATAATTCCCTGTTATGATGGACGCCTCGAACTGCAGACAGTTTTTCTGGAGACAACTTTTTTTCGTACGTATTTTACGCTCTGTTAATATCGAAATTCGCTGTCCGCACAATGAACGGCTGAAAATGCACAGAACCCATCGAGGCCCATGTAATTTTGCTGCGTTAATATGGTCGGCGATGAGAACAATACCTCGACTGCCCCAACAAGACGTTTCCTTTCATGTATTCTAAATGCAGGAAACCTGCTAAAGGCAGCAGGAAAACGCAAATGCCTCAGTGACGGCCTTTCCTTTCAATGTTTTCATGCTTTGCATGCCAACATGCCCGGTCGGAACGCCTCACCATTTGCTACACTGCAAGAATGGCAGTGAAGAAGCTTCTCTGCAGCTTGTGCTGCATTTCTGCGTAGCAGAAGCCGCAGTCATCATCTATCAGCTGACTCAATACAGGTGCGTAAAAGCGGGTCGTGGGATGCGAATAGTTGGAGTTAGGTTATCGAGCCACGCAAGACATCAAGAGTCTGCGCCAAAGCGACTCAAGCGTAATGGCGACCAGAATAATTAACTGGAGCTCCGAACATTATGTCCAATTTCAACTTTTCTGACCATTAATATGCACAGCAGCAAAGCTTGATCATAGCGTTTTTCTTAGTGTTTTTTTCTTCGCGATTCGTTATTGCAGACGACTTCGCTTTATGGGCAGTTTTGCCTGGAAACCAGAGTGACCATATTGACGAGGCACGACCATACACTGTTTGAGTCGACAAAGCAGTGATATTCTGCGCTACTCTCATGAACTTACGTTCTGTCGATGCACCTCATAGAAACGCAGCTTACGCATCATTTCTCACACCTTTCGACCATGTTGCATGAGAGACCGCGACACAAAACCCAGCTCGTATAACACACACACACACACACACACACACACACACACACACACACACACACACACACACACACACACACACACACACACACACACACACACACACACACACACACACACACACACACACACACACACACACGCACACGCACACACGCGCGCACGCACACACACACACACACACACACACACACACACACACACACACACACACACACACACACACACACACACACACACACACACACACACACACACATCGCAAACACCTTAGAGGGAGTACGACATACATGGAGCGCATGCACTATCACGTTGCATTCTGAGCTGTCTTCCGCGTGGTCTCACTTAAAAACGCGGTTTATTTCCATACATCAGTCGAAAGACGCGTTCTCGGCGTTACATTATTATGTTTCTTTTTACCGACACGTGTCGTTCGATAAAAACGAATGCTTTATGTACCACAACAAAAATCCAACCGCCAGCATTTTGCCAGGTACTATACAAACGCAGCCCACCCGGGCATGTACACTTCGCTGCTACGATCGCACGAGAGAGCTTACGGGCGCCAACTTTGCCGAAACGCGGCTCCAGTACTCGCACGCGCGGTGCTCTTTTATATATTTATATTTCGCTATGTATGCTTATGCAGCCCCTACTGCGCAGTGCAGCTATTCCGCCGCCGGCACATTTGCGCGCGGGATCAAAACAACAATAAAGTAAAAAGAAAACACGGGGGAGGGAGGGGGGGGGGGGGGGGGCTAGATGGAAGGGTTCCGCGCTCAACGGAACGTGCTCTAAGCCCAATCTTCTTCTTCCGACGCCACGTTGCTAGGCTATTCCAGGGCTTCTAAAGTGCTCCCCCAGAAAAGTAGCCTCCTCCAGCGAGTTTGTTTCCAAACTGTCGCAGTGGGCGTCGCCCAAAGGGGGGTACTATATATATGAAAGGAGCGGCTGGCGTCGGTAAATAAGAGGTTTTTGTGTCTACTCTTTCTTTCTATCTCCGCGGAAAGGCGCACGGCGCTGTCCAAATATTTGCGCAAGTCTCAGCGGAGAGCGCGCAGCAACTTGCCCCATCCGATCCGAGCTCCGACGTTCCTCTATCGGTGCCTCGCAGATTGCGCCTTCAAGCAACAGCGCAGCCTGACGGCTGCGCGGCTTGATGGTCGCGAAGTGGACATCCTGGGAGGCGGCGCGGTCGTGTATGGGCCAGAATATATGTGTATACGTGCTCGATGGAAAGGGAAACGAGCACCAAGCGGCCATATAGCCTGGCTGATATGTGGCTCGAGTACGCGGTTGCAGTTTGTTTATACCGGTGTCACTTTTGCGGAGGTATTTATTTTATTTTGCTTTTTTGCCAGCGTCGCTACCGCCCGGGCGAGAACGCGGAAACAGTTCCAGGACGATGTGTAGTACTTAGGTGTTTCCGATGCTGTTCTGAATGTCCTCCCTGTTGCAGTGAATGTACCCGCTTTGCTGTCGACGCCATATATATATATATATACATGTCTTAGTCAGACGGCCACATATAAAATATACGGGCAATATATCAATATTTGGTATGTGTGGCTCGCAGAGTACACGTTGGCGGATAGCTTTCAAGTAGACAAACTTGGGATTTATTTACTACCCTCCCTGGCCATTTTTTTTTCTCTAACAGGCCAGTTTATTGACGATTGAAAAAAAAAAGCGAATCCTCAAGGATGTCATATACTGGTAAAGATAGATAGCATGCCTTGTGAAATGTCGCCATTTTCTGCTTAGTCTCAACATACACAATAATAACATTACAAAAGAGGAAATTCGAGGCGATCGGACGTCACTTTTTTTTTTTTTTAAAGCGAGTTTTCGATTGCTACCATGGAGGAAGAAAAGCACAGGAGAGGCCCCCGCTACCAGAGCTGCACGCCAAAAAGTGTGCCGGAAGTCAAGCGCTTTCGCAAGGGCTACTGGGAGCCTTTGGCCGACGGCGCAGCCAATAGTAACGTTCTGTGCAGCGGCGCCGTCTGCTGCATTGTCTGCTGCGCATGCGCAAGCGAGCTGAGACGGCGGCCAAGAGGGGGGGGGGGGGGGGGTGTAGCAGAAAGGAGCGGCTTCAAAAAATGTGATTTAACCTTCTCTCTTGAGTTCTTTCCTTCCTTCATGATTGGTACCCTCGCTGGGTGCCATATACGTTCCGCCATCATCACTGGTCAAGTATTATGAGCCAACGTGTAAAAAATATTGAGCTCAAACACAATGTAATTTTTTGTGTATTTGGCTTTTTTTTCGTATTCACTGCGCTGTCTTGCTTTCTGTTTCCAATTAAAGTTCCGTCTTCTGAATTCTGCTCTTGTATAGTTATTGCATTTCCCGCTCCTTCGGACGCAATCAAACAGCGACACGCACGCGTTCAGGAGAGCTATCGTGAGCAAACGAATCGCGAACGAGAAATTACGCACAAGAACGAAAACACGGAGGACGACTTGGGTCGCGGGGAGGTTAAACAAACACGCGCTCATAGTTCCTGCCTATATGGACAGCGGTCGCCTCACGCAGTAAGTCAAAAGTCGACCGCGACAGTATTTAATCTTCATCAACCAAGGCCTTCTTTTGTTTGCACTCTTGGTTTTAGTTTTTTTCTTCCTGTTTCACTTCGTCCCGGAAAATGCGCATGTCGGGCCACCGAGGCCCTGTAGTTTGAGAAAAACCTGTTTGTCGAGCCGACTTGTTCTTTAAGTTTCTTTAAAACCAACATGCGCACTCCTAAATTATGAAAGAAGTACTTGAATGCTCTCGTTGGCTCTTTTCTCTGTTTGCTCTTTTCTTTGTTGGTTTTGATCTTGAGGCATTTCTCATATAGAGAGAGAATTCAGAAAGAAGGACGAAGGCGCTAAGAATTAATTCTGGGTTCTAACGTGTACTGGAATAATCACGGGGGTCAACCTACAAAGATCAAAAAAAGAATAATAAAGCAAAAATTATTGCAGGACACGCGTCATACACTTCGAGAAGAGGACACATCGGAATAGTCACTGCTCCCTTACAAAAATTTCTTTAGACAGTCTATAGGCTGTCCACTGACTTCTGTCTATAATGCCTATGGACTCTCATACGCCCTACAGAACAATCTATAGGCAAGACAAATCACATACACAGTCTACAGACATTAGTATAATTATGACCATACACTTTTAGTAGACTTTTGTCAAGAGAAAGTCTATAGAGTATGAATAGACAAAAATAATTATCTATAGGAAGGCAATATAGCATATAAGAAGTTTATAGAGTGTCTATAAACCATTTTTGTAAGGGCTGTGTCCGGTCGTTTTTCAGCCTTCTTGTCGACGTCTTAAGTGAGCCCTGTGAACCCTGGACAGGCTAACCTGAAATTACGCAGCGACAACCAGAAACCATCGCTGGCGCTGTGCGGCTAGGAGGACGAGAATCGGTAACGATATTAGCACCGGCAACGAGGGGGCAGACAAGGGCGCCTGGATCGGCGTTTTCTATGTAGGCGAGGCGAAGGGTGCGCCTTAATTAAGCCTTAATTTGTTCCTCCTGCCACCTAGTTTCCGCAAATGTCCTTTCACAATCTTTATCACAGCGGAGTCATTCCCCACGAAATGAGATACGTATATGCAGCGCTATCATGCCGATGTTTATCTCGTTTTTAATTCATGCTCTCGTTGAGGCACATAGCCACATAAGTCCTATGGGGTCAAAATTCTTTTTCCGAAATTCGCCCATTGGCTCAAGGGAAGTGGCGTCACCCGACCGGAGCCTTCCCATTGGCTGGGAGGAAGTGATATCACTAGACTGAATGTAACATCACTTCTGGTAAAGGCATCAGCAGCTGCTAATGTTTTCCAACTCATAATAGATTTAGGTGTCCCTATGAATTTTGTCATTTTAAGTTAGCTTGTCCATGAAGGAACATGACAGTCACGTTTAGTTTTCTATTTTTGAATATCCCTCCAAGCTTCTGTCACCAAGAGTCACGTGGTGCGCTTGCCTGCCTAGGCTAGCTTTCTCGTACGTGTTAAGAGGAGGAGAGAGTGTTGATGCGACAGCACCATCAGAAAGAGGAGAAGATTATTGACGTGCACGACTGCCCGAGCAGCGAGGGTTGCAATCTATCTACCACTTAATCATTACCAACAGTGCAGCACAAACGTGAAACACGAACTAGCAGCATCTATGAAGAGCTCCACTCTATAAAGTCGTTGAAATAAAAAAAAACGTGAAAATTTTATCTTACAGTTTCGAAAGCGCAAGAATAGGAAAATTAGATTTTTCAGCGGAGAGCTAGAGAGAGAGGAAGAAAAAGAACAAAAAAAAAATGAACTTCGAATTCATGTGTTTGTCCTTTTTTGGGTTACCAGAAATAATCGTTTACCAAGAATTTTTTAAAGAGCAGAACAAAATGATAACGTTACTCGCCCTGTCCAGCGCTTCGATGCGAAGTTTCAGTTAGTCATGGTCATGGTATCTAGCAGGAATACTTCTGAATGTGGCGATGGTGTTGGTGAAGAAGAAAGAGGAAAAGCAAGATTGGCCAAACACTGTACCTTGGCCAATCCCCCCGCGTGGGTATGTGCCATATTTGCTGAGGTAAAGAAGAAGAAGAAGGAATAGTGTTCCATGCTTTCTGCAAAATTTTCTTCAAGAAACGCAGCGACTCCCATTCTAATTTCTTTTTCCCGATCTCAGTCAGTAAGACATTGCAACATTACAGGCATTGTGTACTATTATGCACATTAAGCAATTGTCCCGCCTTCGATCTCCAAGTTAACTGGACCCCTTTCCTTCCCTCTTCCAATCTATCAGACTACATACTATTTCCACTGCTTTTCCCGTCAAAAATTTCCTTTATCCAGTAATTAACCGCCTGTGTCTTGGCCACTCCCCCGTAGTGGGTATGTGCCAGCAACGTCTGAGGCCTTCCTTCCTTCCTTTCGATTCTTGGCCGATCTCTCGCTGTCCAGCAGGCATGCGCTGCAGCCGTGGCCTTTAGAGCCCTAGAGTAAAGGACGTGCCCGATGGACTCGACGTCGAATACTCTCGAGAGTTTTTCACTCATTCAATGTGGATATATGTCGTCTGCTGTGAGGACAAGTCGGAGGTTCGGTTCAGATGGGGCATACAAAAGTCTACAAAGCTATTCTAGTGCACATCGACCGGTACAGAGCGCTAATGAACTGTTTGGACGGTCAATCACCACGCAAAATGCAGTTAGTCTAAAAGAAAAAATTGCTTCACTGAACGGTATGGTGCGCAATAATGTGTGAAGTTAGTGCCCTCAGATGCAGAATCGATACAATATTCCTTGGTAATCGAATCGTCCAACGGTTCCAAGACAGGTGTACCCATTGGCATTTAAGCTGAAATCGCCTGTACAACTCTACAATTAAAGGTACATGACCACACTGCTGCACACTGTTGATGTGTTGTCGTCAAAGCGAACCAAACATAGCCTGGAATTATTTAAAACCTCTGGGTAGCAGCACTTCGAGAGCAACTGTCTCAAGCGCTGCATCCGTATACAAATAAGTGCACACTATGTCCGTTCGCATGATGGTGCACAATCGCCTAAGTTGCTTCTGTGACAGCTGCTCGCAATATGTTGACTTACTCTACCCACAGTCAGGGCCTATGGATCGGCTCTGGCCAGGGATAACCGCAACAAGCGCCTCACTCCACACCTTGTAAAGCTGAAATTTCAGTATTTCTGACAGGAAAAGAAAGTAACTCGTCAGTGCTCTTTTTTTCTTATGTGTTTTAAGTAGCCTGCGCACAGTCTCCATATAGGAACGTCCGTCAGTACGCATTGAGTTCACGTAGACTGACCGACTCGGGTCCGTCTTCCATTTGTTTTTCTTCTCTTGCAAAACGGTCGCCTTTCATCTGCAGAACCCAAAAAGTGCGCGCAAAGTGACCCACGCTTTGGGGGGCACCTTCGCGTCCACACAGAAACGGTCTCAGAACAGCCGCGCCATTTCCGAACTGTTTTTCCTCCTTCCATTCCCAGAGCCTCCACGTCGCTTCCATCGCCGGTTAGAGCAGCCGTTTCGCGCGCTGTCGCAAGCACGAACCGAGCCGCACACCCGCGCGTCGGTTATTATATTTACTAACTCTACGTTTTATTTTTTTATTTCCTCTCTTTCCCGGTTCATGACGGACCCGCATTCGAGGGACAAGGGAGCCGAATCCGAGCGTCGCCGCAGTACGAAGAAGCCATAAGGGCTATAAGGACTCATCACCTCCAGATGCCGCCCGCCACCCACGCACACAAGCACCCTCACACTGCGAAAACGCGCAAGCACCACACAAACACCGCACGAACCTTTCCCTTCCCAGCGGAGACCGGTAGAAGGGATAAAAAGAAAACATTAATGATAGAGAAACGAAATTACCGCCGGGCCACCAACAGCTGCGAAGCTTCGCAGCTCTGGGGGGCTTCAGCGTAACGTCTGTAGGTGGGAGGGAAGAGGGAGGGGATAGAGTGAAGGGGAAACGAAGAAGTCAAGTAAGGAGAACGGAGGGAGGGGTGACGGTAGAGCGCCTATAAGGAACGGGAGAAGTAAATGCTATAGGAAAAGGACGGTGGCAACGCCTGCCATTCCGGGCAGGCGACAGCAGAGAAGTTCGGGGGAAAACGAGAGGGATGTGGCAGCCAAATACAATGAGAAAAAGACAAAAGGGGACCGCGATGTAAGTGGAACGCATCGCAGAAGAAAAGGAGGAGGCCGAGAAGCCTCAGGACAGGATAATAACGACGTTAAGGATCCTTCTGTCGGCCACATCGGGAAGACAGGCAAAACGGAACGGAGGAAACACAGCTGGAGCCCCACGGTGCAGGGGTAGCTGGATGCTTGCATCCGATGACGGGGGAAAAACAAAGAAGGTAAAAGCCGAAATAGAAACGGAGATTGTGCAATGGTGGCTAAGAACCTAGAACAGACGTCAAGGTGCGAGCGGATTGGCTGGGAGCAACGGAGGAATGGCATACGGCTAACCACGTAGACATCGAATGCAAGGCTAGTATTATTTTCCATGCTGCCTAAGAAATGTAGCTAAGTCCGCTATCTCCGTATTGTATTTATTTCTTATTCGGAGCAACAGGATGGGGCTAAAGAGCCTGGAGGCAGAATAATGAGCAGGAAGTAATATTCATTTCATGCGTGTTTTTTGTGTTTGCTTGTTTGTTTTTCTTATCTTGCAACGAAGAATGAAGTCAAGAGCTAAGACTGCAACACTAAAGAAACAAGTGTTTCTTTGGGCCCGTTGTTCTTGAACATTAATTTATCTGATAAGAAAGAAAGACTCAGTCGTTAACGAATCAACGTAAATAAAGCATAATTCCAACACAACGAAGTACGATGAACGATCGTAAACTGAAGATAACGCGGCGTTGACTTTCGGCTGAATTGATTATTCAGAAAATACAAATATATGAAAAATGACTAAAAGAACAAAATGAATGAAAAAGAATTCCGGGAAAAGTAAAAATCTCGGCAAGATTAGCGTTCAAAAAAGCTGGATTCTGTTCAATCTGGGCTGGCATCTCTTTATTCCTAGATACCGGAACAGCATATGATGTATGCTTTCGACTGCTTCGGTCTGACTCACTTGCGCACGCGCGGTTTTTACTTTTGGCGGATGTTTTTCTTTGTACTTTTGTTGCTTTTAATGCCATTCCCATATACGCGCAGTTCATACAAAAACGATGAAGAGGAGGAGAAATTATTCCCTTCTTTAATTTCCTTGCGTTTTCCTCTCCTTTCCTTCCCGCAGCTTTGATCTCCTGGATCAAAGCTGCGGTGAACAGCTTGAATAATGCCTAGTAGTCATTACACAAGATGATGGTCGACGTAGATTTACATAGTCAATCAACAAAGGAAAAAGGCACAATCAATAAGTTACAACAAGAGAACATACTCCCTGCACAAAAGTTAGCATCCACATCGGAAGAATATGACACAATAAAAAACAATAGTTGTGCGACCATTAAATACAGTCTAGCATAAATAAAAAATTAGCAACCGATTAATGTTTTGCGACAATTAGACGTTTGCACGAAGCGCACTTTTTTTTTTATAAAGCACTGAAAAATATAGTGGGACTGCGCTAACGTGTAGTCAGAACCGGCGGATATAGTGTGGATGCAAGAGAGACCCCTCCAGTAGGGGTGTCCCTTTTAGAGTTGGCCGTTTTCTCCACGGACAGCTGAATGCGCATGAGGCGAATGACAAGAGCGCCCTGCGCGAGGAGAGTCCCTGTAGTATTACTTTGCCAAATGTTTCAGTGTGACAAGAGATTCGCTGCAAACACGCTTCAAGTGTGAACAAGCACAGTAGAAGTTATTAATGCGAAAGCATTATATGGTTATGTCGTGTCAGCAAAAAGTGCCCGCATATTTTGTCCGCATGACTTTGCCATTCTGTGGAGATAAATGTGCAAAAGTTTGATAGTGTTAGGTAGTGCGTAGGTAGATCTTGAAATAGAAAACGTTTGGTTGGTGAATTGTGATTAGTGAATTAATAAAATTGGATTAGTGCAAAAATAAAATCAAAACAAGAAAATAAAAACAAAGAACAAAATCAAAAATAAAATATACAAAAATATTAAAAACAAAATTTCAAATAAAAATGAAATAAAAATAAAAAATGAACGGAGGAAAGTGGAAAGGGAAAGGCTTTCGCATTTGTGCTCTTAAGCAGACTTAATAATAATAATAATAATAATAATTGGTTTGGGGGGAAAGGAAATGGCGCAGTATATGTCTCATACATAGGCGGACACCTGAACCGCGCCGTAAAGGAAGGGATAAAGAAGGGAGTGAAAGAAGAAAGGAAGAAATAGGTGCCGTAGTGGAGGGCTCCGGAATAATTTCGACCACCTCAGCAGACTTAAGCGCAATCCTGTAATTTTTTACGTATGCATACTGCGCCAATCAGCTTGAAAATGATAATTGGTTTTTTAGGTAAGAAATGGCACAGTATCTGAATCACATCTCGGCGGACACCTGAACCGCGCCGTAAGGGAAGGGATAAAGGAGGGAGTGAAAGAAGAAGGTAAGAAGGAGGTGCCGTAGTGGAGGGCTCCGGAATAATTTCGACCACCTGGGGATCTTTAAGGTGCACCGACATCGCACAGCACACGGGCGCCTTAGCGTTTCGCCTCCATCGAAACGCGACCGCCGCGGTCGGGTTCGAACCCGGGAACTCCGGATCAGTAGCCGAGCCCGATTGTGACCGCACACCGCGTGCGGCGTCCCGTTCTCCACGCAGTGCTGAGCAGCGAGTTCTGCTACGGGTACACGGACAAGTTCGGCAAGTGGAACAACGGCTTCCCGTGCCCGGCGCAGACCAACGGCGAGCCCGTCTACTGCTGCGGGACGGCCACCGAGCCCTACTGCTGCCGAAAGAAGGAGGACGAACCGCCGGCGCAGACGCACGAGTACGTGTATGCCCCTTCTCTCTCTCCCGCACAGTCTCTCGCATCGGTGTGGCTCGCCGCACCAGTCTAGGCAGCCGGTAGTCTCCGAACCAGCAATGAGGCGCTCCATGCTTCACTAAACCAAGCTTTTGGGGCAGGTTGGTCGCATTCTTAAGACATAACTGCAGCGCAAGCTGCAATTGAAAACAGCTTCACAACTGTTGATCTACCGCAGCGGTAGCCGAGTCGTTTGAGCATCCGCCTCGCATGCTGGAGGTGCGGGGTTGGATCCCCAGTGCCGCCGAGTACCCACCGGTGATACAATGGGTACAAGCATCCCCCTGGTCTGGAGCTCGGCTTCCTTTAGGGTGAAACGCTTGGGAAATGGGTATTTGACCCCACCTTGAGTAGAAGAAACAACCTCGTGCAACGGCGCTCTTTGGCCGCAGATGCCCTTGCGCCATAAAAAATTCATCATCATCATCAACCGTTGATCTGAACCAGGCAGCAACATTTTCGCCACCTAAGCTTTAAGTACACCGTGATTTCGGGTGCGTAACACCCCCAAGATATTGCACTGGAATTTGGACATGGTTCTAATGATGGAAGCCAAATCCTTCATGCCAAGATAATATATGCTATCTTTTAACTATCTTAGACTCAGGATTTCAACTCTCTTACAGTCTGCCGTGCTATGTCGTCGACGACATTTTAACAACTAGTCAGCCATGCAGCGAAAGATACAAGCGCCGCTACCAAATCAGGGGACGATTGTTTAAATAAAGCTGTTGGCTCCTTACAACGGTTCTTTATTGTCCCGCACCTTGGATGTCGCACGCAGTGCTATCACGGTTGTCAGGCTGTCACGCGTCCGTTCTAACGCACGAACAGCTTGGAGAATTCAGTCCCTTTTTGACTGGCTACAAACGTAGCTGTCGCTACAGTACCAACAAATAGTGAAAGCGAAGTATTGCTGCGGTTGTCTTAGGACAGTGTCTAGCACCGATTGCTGGACCAGTGCGCTTTGTCACTCAAAAGTAAGACCGTCGCACCGAAAGAGGAGTTACGACTCAGAGTGAGCAGACGGGTTCTTCAACGACGCAGCTGGCGAACAACCACGGCTAAATGTCGCTGTTATTCCCTTACAGCCAGACACTGCTCCTTGGCGTCGCCCTGGGCACACTGTTGGTCGTGGCGCTGCTTGCACTGGGAGCCTGCCTGCTCTGCCGCCGCAGGATGGCGCACAAGAACAGGCACCAGACCATCAACGGAGGTACGAGCGACATGCACACTCCGTTAACTGCCCTACTGTGCCATCTCATTGGAGGACACTACTCGAGATCTTCAAGTGCAGCGATATTTTAACTCTTGCCACACCGTCCCTAAAGTTGAGTTGAGTTGAGGTGTTGAATGCTACAGGTGGGGTTAGCCTTGCTTTATCTGCCGGCAATTGCTCCACCGCAGCGTCTCTTCTATATTAACAATGTCCTGAAGCCTGTCGTATCTACCCCGCTATGCGCACAGTCTCTTATAATAGCACACATTCCTCTCCTGCAGTCACCATCTATGCACACAATCAATCCACACAGTCCACTCCAGAAGTCACCATCTATGCACATATTCAGTCACAGTAGAACATAGGCCATTGTAGTGCCACAATCCATACACACATTCACTCACAGTATAACGTAGTCCACTCCGGAAGACACCATGTACGCACCGTCCCTAAACGCCGTAGTGCATTTTTCACAACCAGGCGCTCGGCGAGTTTACTGTTGTGACGACATCATCATAACTTATTGCAGTCATGGAAACGTAAAGGAAAATAAATTGGTGTATGTAGAACGGCAGAACGGTACGGAGTGAAATGCGACTGCAAAGATGTACGTTGAGAAATCGTTTCGTCCTGATCGTAATTGAAATACAGTTAGATACGCGGACTACATTCTTGTCATTGCTCAGTTGGAACATTTTAAGTCGGCTAAGACTGTTTAAACATATCCGTTTAAAGCTTTCGCCGGACAAACATTTAGAATGTGCACGAAGCCGAAATTCAGTACTGCTGTTATTCAGCCTAAACATCGTCACTAAGTAGGCTGTCAAAGCAGCAATTGGCCACCTCATAAACTATTTTTCTTGCTCAGGATAGCTTCAGGCCGCAACGTCGCCCTCTTTACCGCAGATCAAGCGCACTCGCGAAAGTTTCACAGGTAGCTGCATTAAACACGCAACCGCAAAAGCCTAACTAAGCTTGCGCGCTTACTCAATCACTTGAAACGCTCAATAAACGCTATAAGCATTCCATAATCTAGAGCAGCTGCCTCTGAGAAGAACCTCGAACAGCACTCACCCTCCCCTATACTCCATTCAAGAGCCTTTTGTAGATGTCTCTCTTTTTCTTAAAGTGATCGCGCACTTCAAGCAACCATCGCTATTATCTCCAACACCCCCTCTTGAAAGCAGCCTACTTTGCACAACTTGTGCGTTCTGCTGTGAAGCCCTACGGGCACACAGGCTGCCCGGCACGAGTTGCAGTGAGGGGTAACGAGGGAGCTTCGAGTGATTTCGCAAACGATGGCGGACACGCAGGGATGGTTGCCGGGCGTGTCTGAGGTGGTTGTTCGAAATAGCTTAGCAGTGTTTCGCTTCAACGCAGTAAATGAAGCGGCTAGATTGATGACACGATTGAGTGCGCACCTCATTTCCATTTTGGTTTTTCTCTTCTGCCAAGTAACCCCCCCCCCCCCCCCCCCCTGGATCGTGCATCATTTAATTGCGAAATACGAAGATAATTGCAGGAGCACAAATGTGCAGAACGCCGCAAACGTGCTTCTTAACATTATGTGTTCTTCTATAGCTACCTCGTAATTCCGGACGTAAAATTATAAGAGTATGTCAGAGCCGATCTGTAGAAAACTACACCTCAGTCACTGAGCGCGAAACAGAAATGCATTAAGCCAGTGACCGCCAGTGTAGAGTTTGTCGTGACATCAAGGGCACTATATCTTTACGATTCCCCAAGGAGCAACGAGCCCCTCTGCGGATGGCGTACTGCGTATAGCTCTCGAGAGGACCGTTTTTTTTTTTCGCTTTCAACGGTCTGATAGTCAAAGCGTTAATAAGATCTTTTTTTTTCTTTTTTTCACCTCGTGGAAATACCAAACAGTATAAATGACGTGTCATAAAGATTCCACATGCTGAGGTTGTTAATGGCTTCAGGAATATCAGCTTTAATGCTGGAGTGCTTGAAGGGCTTAATCTCGATATATATTTTTCTACAACTTAGTAACTCAATGTGCGTACGCAGGCAACATTAGCAGTCAACATTTACAATTACATTCATGCATATCTGCTGTGAGTTATTTTTGAAACTTACCTCTTCATGTGAGGTAATGCACCGGGCTGACTGTTTGATTAAAATTATATTTTTTTTTCAATAGCACAAATGGCACCAGCTTCACATAGTATCTGCCTAACAACGTTGTAGTCTGACTGCCTTTTGGCGAGAGATCACATACCGAAGCTTAGTCGTCATTCAGCTTTCTCGCACAACCTGGGCTCACCTATAGTGTGGAGTCGAATTCTTCTCGAAAAATGGGTCAAGCCCCCTGTGCATGTGCTACCACGCGAAATGATGCACACGACAAGTCGCAGCACGCGCGCGTAGCCGCTAAATGCGCGCAGAACACGCCAAGAACGCAGTTGTTTTCCGTGTTGTAGTAGATTAGTTTCTACGGGGAATCTACTCTATTTCTTGCGGAACTCCTCATTGACTCACTCAGTTTAGCTAATATCACACAAAGTTTTGCGAGCAACAGGTGGCGTCAGCAGTTCAGGGCCCGAGGTCGGTTTTTCGCTCGCGAGGTCGTTTGCTCACCTGCCGGTCTCTTAGCCATTGCATGACCCTGTCTTTTCTGGCTACAAGCGGGACATAGCTGGTATTTCTTTTGATAAATGTTTTTAGCACACTCGAAATATCGTGATTTGCGGCGCCCGTTCTTAGGCGTGACCCTAAGCCGTGAGGTCAACGCAAACGGAGCTGTCTCGCGCAGAGACCTCCCAGCCGCCAATGTAACTCCGACGGAATGACGTCACTCCGAGCATGCATCGAAAAGGAGAGGAGAAATCGCAGATTCACAAATTGCAAAAGCATAAATCGCACAATGTCATACAGCTGCGCTGTGTAAACGCATTAACGAGAGGCACAATCGCCCAAGAATTTTTTTCATCTCCATACTATTTCTATTTTTTTCTCTTCTGTTGATCTTGCTGCAGTCGGAAAGACCTATTCACATGGCGGTGCCAGCCCTGTATAACCTGAATTAATATCTGTGCGTGCTTGCATCCTTTCCAGTCAATTGGTGTAACAGTAATAACTAACGATTACACTTTTGTTTCATATGACCGTCACGAGATTTCATTTTCACATTTAACCCTCGGTTTCGTGAGGGTAAAAATAGTCAACTAGATGATTTTTCGGGGATACGATGGCCGCACTTGGCAAAATACAGGGTTAATTGGAGAGACACGGGAAAGGCATAGTGGTGGTTCGACAGCGCAACAGCACACACAGACCAAGTAGGAGACGAGACACACAAACCAGCGCTGAACTTACAACTGATTTTTTATTGGGAAGAAGCATGTCATATATACAGTCACGAAAAAACAGCGCACATGCGCAATGTCAAGAAGACCGTAGTGATAGTAAATGGTAAAAACCGCTTTAAAAGCACGTGTGCATCCGCTGGACCGCTACCCACTATGTAGCATATTGATTTCTAGTGGGTAGCGGTCCAGCGGATGCACACGTGCTTTTAAAGCGGTTTTTATCATTTACTATCACTAGGGTCTTCTTGACATTGCGCATGTGCGCTGTTTTTTCGTGACTGTATATATGACATGCTTCTTCCCAATAAAAAATCAGTTGTAAGTTCAGCGCTAGTTTGTGTGTCTCGTCTCCTACTTGGTATGTGTGTGCTGTTGCGCTGTCGAACCACCACTATGCATCACCAACTAGCCCAATCTGCAGTTCTTCTACGGGAGAGGCCTTTGCCCTGCAGTGGAAGTAGTCAGATGACGAGTCAGGTGCTGATGATGATGAGATGTGCTTGGACGATGTTACAAATTCTCCTTTCCTCCCTTACACACACACTCCGGTTGCATCAGGCCCCATCTACAGGATGCACTGCGGCAGCTCCAGCGCCAACACCTACTCCTTCTCGGGGCACGACAGCGGCGCGACTACACCCGGCACGGTTCCAGCGGGCGTCGTAGGCGGTGGCGCTGGTGTCGGCCAAGGCAGCTGCCACCAGCACGATGTTCCCGAGCGCGGCGGCGCCCTCCCGGAGCCCTTCAGCGAACTGGACCCGCCCCCGCCTCCTCCGCGGGACATCTCGAGCTTCAGTGGGCTCCTCACACCCTGTCCCGGTATGTGCACCGGTTTCCTATTTTTTTTGTCCTGTCATATTGCTACTCCCCCTCCCCGTCCCCCACTCTTCAAAACACTATCTTGCCCGCCTACACAAAGCAGCTAACGATCATGCCCACAACAAAGAAAAGGGGATTGTGCCGAAGGTCACTCTTATAACTGTTAAACACACGATATTCCAGACACACTCAAGAGGAGGGCTGGAAGGCGTTCGTCAATCCTTGTCCTCGCCAATAACTGCGACTCTGGTAGCCACTTGCATGTCAAAAACGTGCTTGGCGAAGAAGCGTCGGACAAGTGCTATTAGCGGATCCCCTCCCCCGCCGCCGAAATTACGAAAACGAGATCTGATTTGCATACACTCGTAGGGCTCTCCGGTATGAGCGCGAAAAATTTCCTTCGTTTCCATGCGCTCAACGCTTGTATATCATAAACTACAAGGGACCAGCGACACTTCAGAAGCTCCGAAGTTAAAAGAAGAATTGACATGTTCTGCGCGCTCTAGAGAAAGGGTGCGAGTTGCCGCTCAGGTTATGTTTGGTGCAGATGCATTCATGGGACGCGTATGTTGATTCTGTGGCGATATGTTGGACGAACCCTCATACTCCTCACAGCGCAATGCTAGTTGTACGAACACTGAATGCGCCTTTCCACATGGTAAACGACTCAGCCCTGAGAGAACTTTTCACATGTTTTTCGCAGTTTACTTTTGTCGTGACCATTGTGCATATTCGAATCCAAATGTGGTGGGGTACCGTGCGCAAAACAGTACTGCTGGATCATGCGGCAAATGACGGTACCCTGTAAAGAAACGAGCACAAAGAAATCAATAAGAAGAAAAAATGTCTTAGAGAGAAAATATAAAAGTTGCCAGTGGACTGAAAAGCTAATCAGCAAACGCCCGTTCTCCCTTACCCTTCCAGCCGGCGGGCTTCACTACAATGGTCCCATGCCACACATGGAGCCCCCACCGCCGTACCAAGTGGAAAGCCCGCATTCCACGCTGCTTGTACGGACCATACCAAGCGACGCGTCTAAGTAAGGATGTTTCCTTGAAAAGAATGTCTCGTGTCGAGATCCTCTTTATAAAATAATAAAAAACAAGCGCTCCTGTTCTTCCTTATGCATTTAAAAATAACGTCAAACTTTCCGCAGCAGAGGGACAGGCGGGATCGTTGAACAAATAGTAATCGATGTATTAGAGGTTTGGGAGTTTTTAATGCCCAAGAGCAGCGTGAGACATCATGATCATCTCGCCAATTTATACAACGAGAATAGCCTGCAAACCATGTGTGCCACGCGCGCTCCTAGAACGAAAGACCGCGTGCGCTCTCGACTGGTGACGCCGACCTCGTCGCCTTCACCAGTGGCGTTGTAGGCTTTGTCGTGACGTCATACTGAGAACGCAAGACCACTAGCTGCAAGAAATTCCGCGGGACAGCTGCTAGTATAATAATGGCGTACAAGGCGCATGTCTAATATTATTTGCAAGGCGTGAAAACTCGCGCAACAAAAGCAAGATGGTCGCTCTCTTGGCACATGCTGGAATGTTAAGTACACTTCTGAAATCTCGCGAGGACACTATTGGTCGCATTGCCTTACCGCTGGACGTGCAGGCGCTGCGATCGGCGTGACGTAGAAAGTAGCATCACGTGACCGTCAGAGGAGGACGATGACTACCGAAGAGCGCGCGCAGCGACTAGCAGAGAGCAGTTTTATCATTTTTTTAAAAAGCTACTGAGCTATGGCATCGCCTTTCTTTTAATAGTCATCTTGCACGAGATTTTCTTGTGCAGTGTTGTATGAGTATAACTTAATGGTAACTCTTTTTTCGCTGGTTAGGAACGGTCAAGAGGTGTTAACGTTCACAACAATAGGAAGACAATCACTAAACAAGAAGGGGGAGAGAGAGACAAAGTAATTAAGAGAAATGAAGGCATGAGATCCTGCAAAAGCGGAAAAAATAATGAAGCAATTAGATTAATTGGTGCCATGTCATCTAATATATCACCGAAAGCAATGAGTAGAGCTCCAATGAGGAAAAAATAGCTAAAAGAAACGAATGCGAGGAAAAATAGAGATTCTCCATTATGGCGAACTCACAGTAACATATCGGGGGTCTCGTAATGCCCATTCGTCGCAACGATTGAGCAATCGACGTTACGACAGATCATCGGCCCTTCCTCACATAACGGCTCTCGTACTTTTTTTTTCCCCTGTGGTTTTCTTGCGCAGCTGCAGCCAGCAGAGCTTCGGTACGTTACGCATCTCGCAGCAACGACCATCGCAACGGTTCCAGCAGGCATCCCGGCTAACACAGCAACAGCAAGCCTTGGCCGGTCGCGATCCTATGTACTGGTGCACCAAGTTCTAACTCTATTCGAACTAGAACTCAGTGCCAACCACGAAAACAAGAATTTTTAACGAGGAAAAGACACCTCCGTTCCTGCACCGCTGGAGTGAAGTCACGAGACCCCTGCGCGACGGCAGCGACGGCTGTCGAGTGGAACCTGAAACTACCTGTGCCGCTCCTGGTCACCCGGTGGCGCTAGCGCCGACGAGCGGACGAAGCTGTGCCCCCTTCCTTTTTCTCTTTCGTGGTGCCGACCAAAAGAACTGACAAATTTTATGTGCCATGTTTTTGTGCGGTGAACAAATAGGTGCGTTGTCCTAGAAGGTGGTGAAAAAAAGAAAAAAGTGGACCCCAACGCGACCTCGACAGACAGAACGGCTGGTGTGTCACTGCCACTGAACGCGGTAGACAGCATGCATACAACTGTTTTGAAACACGTTTCCGATTATTGTTTCAAAATATGGCTGCAATTATATCCAGCTGCCAACAAAAAGTTTGCGCGTTTTACTGCCGGCCTTCCCAAGCACACGAATTACGGACGCTTCCTTGGAAGTCAAAGCCAACCCAGTCATTGATTATTGTTGTAAAGACTTGCAACTGCATATCAGATAGGAGAAAAAAGAAAAACGTCATTTGCGGCCCGATAAACAATGTCTTGCACCATAGTGAACTATACTTGCACTGAAGACTCAGTGGCCGCCATGTTGGTGTACATACATGGAGCACGGTGAAAAACCGCACGTATGTCTAACCGGTTCACCGTCGCTTCCTCCGCAGCCTGGACCATTGAAGCTGCGCGCTAGACACTAGCATGGCTCCCGCACTTTCCAATGCAAACCTCGAATTGTCTGTGGAGCACTGCGAAAGGCCGCTTGCGCGTCTAAAGGGATTGTCGCCTTCCGGCCTGCACTGCTGAACCAAAAGGCTGGACAAAAAAATAATGGCGCCCGTGACGTCACGTAAATACCCTTTTGTCACGGGCGCCATGATGGTGAACCGCAGTGCAGGCCGGAGAAGGTGGCAATAAGCGAATTATATACTAAACGCGTAACTTCTCGCCTAGCTAAAATGGTGGCTGCTGTGACGTCGGTGTAAGCTATCTGCACGCAACGCAGTTGACGTTGTCCCAGCTTTATACAAAAAAAAAAAATGAGAGCCTGCGGCAGACTTTGTAGGCCGTCTGCCTGGCTTGGCTGCGCTGCTGCGCACTCGCGCGAGGCTCGCGGCAGCTGGCACGCGTCTCGTGCAGGGAATCGCCGGGCTAGAAGAAACCTGTCCTGTTGGCATCTCAACAGTTAACATAACCTCTGACAGCCTGCATATACTCTGTGGGCACGGTTACAGATTTTCTTCAGCCACGAGATTTGCAGCAGACAGATCATCCGGCGCCAGATGGTCCGCCTTTACTGTGGTTCGAAGTTATAGAGCGCATGCGCGCAGCCAAGCCTTCTGAGCAATTGCAACGTCCATAGAGCTCGCAACAGGAACCCTAGGAAAACAGATCGAGCTGCGTGTCTCCTAACAACTCCCTATGCATTCGAGAAACGCACCTTCTATTTAAGCGAAAGATGCAAACCGTCGCTAACAGACGTCTTCCGATGCGAAGCTTCTCCATCAAGGCACCGATATAATAATAATAATAATTGGTTTTGGGGAAAGGAAAATGGTGCAGTATCTGTCTCATATATCGTTGGACACCTGAACCGCGCGGTAAGGGAAGGGATAAGGGAGGGAGTGAAAAAAGAAAGGAAGGAGGTGCCGTAGTGGAGGGCTCCTGAATAATTTCGACCACCTGGGGATCTTTAACGTGCACTGACACTGATATCCAAAAATAACTTTTGGCCGAGAGTTGTCAGGCTGTAAATGCTCAGTAATTTCGACAAACTCGCGCCAACTTGCTGGCAACGATGTTGTTAAGCGAGTTTGGTGAGGGCAACGATCAAAGCTTCGCTTCGATGTGGCGGCCGCGTTTCGATGGAGGCGAAACCGCAAAGACGCCCCTGTGCTGTGAGATGGCAGCGCACGTTAAAGATCCGATTCCAGGTGGTCGAAATTATTCCAGAGCCCTCCACAACGGCGCCTCTTTCTTCCTTTCTTGTCTCAGTCCCTCCTTTATCCCTTCCCTTACGGCGCCATTCAGATGTCCGCCCAGATGCCAGACAGATACTGCGCCATTTCCTTTCCCCAGAAACCAATTTTCAATTTCGGTAACCTGTGATGTCAGTGCACGTTTCCAGGTGGTCGAAATTATTCCTAAGCCCTCCACTACGGCACACCTTTCTCCCTTTCTTCTCATTCCCCTATGGACCCCACTCCAAGTCAGTGCCTCGAGCATACAGAAGTGAAATAATTGATGTTCTTGCCACTGAAGAAAGAGTGAAAAGGAAAGTGCACAGGCCTGCCCACTGGCTCAAGCTGAGCCACAATCACTGTCACGTGCAGACAGTAAGAGAGTTGAAGTGAAAGATCATTTAAATATATGCGTGCCACAGCTGGCCGAGGCCGAAGCAATGATAATGGCTGTGGGAAAAGACCACTATCTCTGCCTCTTGCAAACAGCAGTAAAACAGAAGAAAATCGGTGAGAGGAATAAAATACACGTGCACCGCAGCCGCCTGTGCCGAAGCAACGACGGCAGGAATTGCAAGGAACCCGTCTAATCCCCACAATGACAACTAACGCGCCACTGCTGCGCACGCGCGCTCGAGCACAGCTGCTAGTAGAGTCACGTGGTTCGCAATCGTGATCGCGAGCGAACCTGACAAGTATGGAAGCCGCAGCCTTGTAGCCTCCACTCTACTGTGACTGTGAACGACAGCTCTGCTTGAGCGCGAGTGCAGCAGCAGTAAAGTATCAGCTGTAAACAAGCGCAATCGTCTTGATGTTATGGGAGACTCCGTTATTGTGGCTTTGGCTTCCTGCATGCGACTGTCTTGTCTCGCAGCGTGGTGCCGAGGGAGTTCGTCCTCTATGACCCACCGCCCGTTTGCAAGTCAAAATTTGTGGTTCTGACGATAGGAAAGAGCGCCGTAACTATCTCACTTCTCAGTGAACTCCTGAACCCTGCTGTGAGGGAAGAAGCGAAGATGGAAGAGAGAAAAAGTGCCTTAAAAGAGGGCACTGGGGTAATTTCGACTACATATAGAATTTTTAACATGCACGGACATCGCACAGCAAACGGGTGACTCTTGTGTTTCGCCTCCATTAAAACGGGACTGAACCCACGTGCTCAGGCTCAGCAGCACAGTGGCCTAACCCCCGAGCCATCGCGGCGGGTTGGCCGAATCACGCCTTATATAGAAGCGGGCCAGACCCGGCTCTCGAGAAAACCTGCGCGTGCACAAAACCGCTCTGCCCTTGCGGCTCCTTGGAGTCTTCCAATACGGCACCTTTTTACTGCGTGAACAGTACGAGGGCCGGAGTACCAGGGTTCTAACCCAGCCACGGCGGCCACGCTTCGCTTCCTTAGAGGCGAAGCGCAAAGGCGCGCCCCTGTGCTGTGCGATGTCAGTGCATGTTAAAGATCCCCAGGTGGTCGAAATTATTTCCCGCACCTCTTTCTTCTTTCACTCCCATCTCATCCCTAAGTTCCCTCAGGGGCACAGGTGAAGTGTCCACCCTGAAGCGAGACAGTTAATGTGCCTTTCATTTCCTCAAAATCCAATTTTTTGTGGGATAGCACTTATAGTGGTCCTTATCCACATTAAATTAAAACGTCCAACATATATATTCATACATCCCAGGTTTGTATGAATGTACAGAATGACCAATTCCGCATATATGGGTATTACCTTATCATCGCTATCCGAGCGAGTGCCTGAGGAGTCTCCTTCTTGTAGATGGTAGTGTCCTGGTGAAAATGAACAAATTCAAAGCTGCAAGGCTATCAAGCCACTTCAAAGGAGGATGACGAACGAACATGGTGGTGGGGAAGAAATGCTTAATAGGTGGCGTGATGAGGTTAGCGGCAAGCCCCCTCTCTGATTTTGCTTTTCTAGTCAGTGAGGCCTCACTGTTAGCCCCTTTCTGATGCTTGAAGTGCCTTGCAGCGCTCTTGACAAAAGAGAGCATGTGCATTAAGAGTAGCGAACAACCTTTCAAATGAAGGCTTGCATGCCACACTAGCTGTATTCCGCAGCTCGTACATGCACACTGAAAAACAGTTTTCGCGGCTCATTCTCCAGGACTTGAAGCAGTACGCATTGGTCATAGACTGCAGATTAATTATTATTTCTCGCTTTCTGGACCACAGATAAAAACAAGTTTCCAATTAAAATTCTTCTCAAGCCCAAGAATCGAAAAAAAAACAAAAGTAAGAAACCCCATTTCTTTGGCAAAAAGTGCCCGTTTTGTACAAACTTTTTCTCTCTCTCCCGATGCACCTGCACCTCAGTGCATGCACAGGGTGAAGCCTCTATGTAACTATGCATCTAAATGTTACTTAACAGCATCTTATCATGGGCACTCTTTGTAAAGCGAAGAACGACAGGGAAGAATAGAAAACAGTTGATATTATGTTGATGCATGAACACTACTAGGTGTCGCTAGCAATCAATAATCCAGTCTCATGGTATGTTGCACTTGGCTAACGATGCAGCAGCAGCAAGCAACATATATGCTTGGTAATGCAAAGGAAGGAGCACCTGATCGTTACTTGATCTTTGTTCTGGGACGCCTGTACTAAGCTGACACATGTGAAACAAGTGATTCCCAATTGTGCATTCCTATAGTGGCTCATATCGCTGAACTGCAACAGGTAAAACTGATCATATAGTCGGATACAACTTAACACTGCGATGGAGCTCTACCCACATTCAGGACCGGCCCACAGAATTACTCCATGACAAAAACGTAGTTCATTGGTAAGTTTTTCTTGTTTCCTAAACAAGAATCTAATCAAAAAATGCAATTATATGCTGGAGAATTTTGATGCCCCTGGCCTGTTTGACATAGTGAAACTTTAGTTTGGCTTACGAGAGCTTAACATCCCAAAGCGAATCAGGCTATGAGGGATGTCGTAGTGAAGGACACTGGAAATTTCGACCACCTGGGGTTCTTTAACATGCACTGACATCACACAGTACATAGGCTTCTAAAATTTCGCCTCCATTGAAATTCAAGCGCCACAGCTGGGATCAAGTACCGTGCCTTTTGGGTCAGCAGCCGAGCGCCATAACCACTGAGCCACAGTGGCACCTATGGTCAAACATTAAAACGCTGCGCTTACTGTTGTGATTTGCCAGCAGAGTAATACAGGACTTTGTGGTCTATTGGCAATTATTACGAACTGATGTTTTTTTAACTTTATAGTACTACAACATACTTAATGCCATCGCTGAAGTCGTGCTCAATGCACTAATGAGGTATAATCAAAGTGGCAGGTACAGAAAGGGGTTATTATATCTCTCACACAATTTTATTACAAAGCGAAACGCACCGTTTTGGTAAAACAAGACTTAATATAATTTGTTGGCTGAAGTGCAACCTATTATCATGATGGCTGCATCATCTTTGCCGGCATGCTCTGACATACTGCTACTATCATGGTGCCACTGCCAACACCACAAACTTTGCCAAGCCCAGCTAATACAGCTGCCGCTGTCTACCTCAAGTTGATCAACACTTAGCAAACTCTATGCTTATGTATAAGTGTGCTAGGTGCAACAAACCACGCACTAGTGAGATTTCACAATGGAAGAACACTACATTACCTCGGCATGTAGCCATAACAAAGGTTTATCATGCAAGCAGTCAGCATAGAAGCAAGAAGGCTTAGAAGCATAAAGGCTAAAATCTAAAATAGAGAATAAGCATGAATATATAAAAAAAATCAATGTATAATAAAAAATTACACTGTACAAGTAAAAAGGCAGGACAAATACAACACACACACCTACTATTCAGACGGAAGGCACCAATGCAGTATCTCCAATGGTACTGTACAAGGTGGCTGAAGAAGGCGCTCAAAAAAAAAATTCACAAAACATGAGTCACAAAGCTTATATATGCTCTTCCTGCAGTTTATAGTAAATTAGCACAACAAATAGTGCAGGCGCCAAGGCATTGAAAATATTTTGAACTCAAAGGCTCCAGTAAGTATTATGTCTGCTAAGACTAACACTACCGTACCAGTCAGGGAGCTACTACAATAACTCTAGCATGTATATATATATTTTGTGAGATTAAGGCAGTGGTACCCTTCATGTATAGCTGCTTTACATGAAACCTATGCTCGCTAAAAGCAATGTCAAGAAGGTTACATTACAGATAACAAGATTCTTGAAGACATACAGCACAATACAGTGTACATGAAATAGGCCTTGCATTTGCATTTCTTTGGGCAGAACTTACCACTACCAGGAAGCTTGCAATTAGCTTCATAAAAGAGCCCACATCATTATTACAGTTCATGTGACTGATGTAAATTTAGCACATCATTTGTAGACTTGGTTTGTACAATGTGACACAAAAATTAAAGTACCTCAGTGCGTATGTTGGCACTAAGTTTTCAGAAACTCCTGTCAGCAGCAAATGCTTTGCCAAACAGTATGCCCAGAATGAAAGCGTCAAGCCACACACCTTCCCGAAAGTTTGTTCAGCGGCAGCACCAAGTTTGTTAGGAATGACCACTTACAGCCACTTACAGTGCATCCACAAAATTTTCATTTCTAAAAAGCAAAACACACCACTCAATACAGTCCAGCTAAACATGCAAGATTAAAGTACAAAAAATTATGCAAATAATTTAAGACAAAATGCACATTGTTTTGATCACACAGTATAAAACTCCATTATGAGGCCTCATCTTGAGACAAAAATCCAAATAGGTTAACATACTAGACATCTCAAAGCATAAAACTTGCACCAATTACCTCATTGTTCTGTACAAATATATGCTAAACGCAAAGATTGGAGTCAATGTGCTCGTCCTCTTATTATCTCATGGCGAACAATGTCAGGGGACATATCACAGGCTTTCATTAAAGGCCACAACACAGGTTGCGTCTACAATAAAACATACCACAATGAATGTAGATATAATGGCTCAACTACAATGATAAATGAATGAGGCTCTTCGACCGGATCATGGCTTCACTTTCACCAGGTGACTCTCCATCTCTCGCTGCTTGATGAGCAGTCCCTGAGCAAGAGAGAGAAGGATGAACAAAAAGACCAAGAAAATTAACATCTTGGCATTAAATAGAAATGATATATATATATTTTTTCAGGGACTTAACATGTAAAATAATCATGCAAATGGCACAAAGTGCAGCAAAAGCCATCGAAGCAAAATGGGAAAGTTGGTCAGAAATAGGCGACGCTGCACAGCAACACACTCACTTGTCGAAGCGTAAACAACTGCTGCAAGATCTTGTCTTGACGGCGAGTGGGGCAGCCGGTAACTAGTTCAGGATGCACCAAGGGATCCTAAAAAAATGTTCCAGTTGATACAAGATGCGCTCCAAAATTCTAAAACTACAATAAACAAGACAGTGGAAAAATGGTTGCGGGGTTTTATGTCATGAAGCTACTTTTGTGGGCTGTAAGGGCGCTGCATTGGAGGGCTCCTAATCAATTTTAACTATCTGGGCTTATTTAAGATGCACACAGTACACACGTTTTTATATTGCATCTACATCAAAATGCAACTTCGTTGCTGAGAAAATGGCAAATGAAAGTCCCGAAACTCTATTACATTCAAACCGCCTTCGAAAAATTAGCTCACTTACGTCATTTCTATGGCGTGTTTATGATGGAGCTCTCCGACCAATCAGAGGACTACCAAAGACCGGAAACGTGGCTGGAAACCGGAACAAGCCCACGATTTGTGCGGTGCACGCCATTTTCGCCTGCGAGGCTGAGAATTCTGTCCGTATGCGACTGGGGAGGGCCGTGGATTCCCGTACGGTTGGAATTAAATCGCAGCGTTGGTGTGCTCGTTCTGTGACTGACCGATGGGGACCGCCGAGGCGGCGTGCGGCATGAAGTCACGTGAGAGCCGTTGCCGCGGCAGAAGCAGAACTGTTTATTCTAATAGAATAAACTGTTTATTCTAATAGAAACATACGAAATATTGCCTTGCATCCAAAATTACGCTGGTTATAACATCATCAACACATTCAGTGTAGAGTTTCAGCCGTGTTTAATCATGGGTTGCCTATGCAAAAACCAACCAACCTTGTGTGTCCCTACAACCGAATTCGCTGGGTACACGCGGCATGTGAAAGCACTGACCGAAAGTCGCGCCGATCGCAGCATATGAAACGGGCCTCAGCCGTCCTGGCGGCAAGGTGCAACGCGTACAAGTCCCCTTGCCAACAATTTTTTTTTTCTTTCCCTTCCTGTGAAAGGTGCACCCCGTCGTTACGGGTTGTCATGCGGCGAAGCTAATACAAAAAATTTCGTGCACGCGGTTTGTTTCTTTTTTTCCTTCCAGTACAGAGTGCAGAACAATAATAACAGTGCTCAGTCATGTGGGCTTTGTTCCCATCCTGTAAAACGCACACCATGGCGCAAACACTTAGGCGGCGAAGCTAATACAAAAATTGTGCGTGCATGTAGGTTTTTCTTCCTTCCTGTAAAGGGTGCACCACAGTATACACACTTGTCATGCAGCGAAGCTAACACAAACTATTATGCATGCATGCGGGTGTTTTTCCGCAAAGAAAATGAGACCACTAACAGAGTGCAATGATCCAAGTGAAATTATTTTTTTTTTGCCCCCTTACAAAACACCACCTGCGATGAATGCACGACAGTTCAAGGTTATACAGCGCTGTGAAGTATTGGCAAGAAGTCAAATGAATGCAAACACCTGCTGCCATGTACAGCTTTTGCCAAAAATATGCAGTTCATGGGGTCTGCTTCTAAGCTGTGTAGAGGGGATCCCAAGCAATGCTGCAAGTCCTAAGCTTGAGACGATGAAGGTGTATGATCTCCTTATAGTCAAGTGATCTTGAACTATGGCAATGCATGCCACAGAAGCAAACCGAGTGAGCTGTACATATTTTACAAATGCTGCACAAGAATACAGAGGCATTTATTTACAAAGAAAGGCATGAAGGGCCTTCTGCACCGTGAATACACATACACAATTTGATTAAAGAGCGCATTCTAGACACCACATGCCATGGTAGCACATTTTATAGCAGCTGTTGTCATGGCATGTCAACAGTCAGAAAGCCAATCACTACTTATACACACAAGGGGCTAAAATATTGTTCTTATTCATAGTTTCACGCGTTTATTTTAGTGTTACAAGATTATCTTGAATAAGGCTATCACTTCAGAAGTTTCCTCATCAGCAAGTTTTTTTCACTATGCTCTGAAACATTATAATTTGAACTCATGTATCTTGAATGCTTTAAGTGCTCATAACTATATATTGCAGTGTATAATTCGGCCGCCCTCCATTTTTTTTTTTTTGCTAAATCGACCATCTGAAACCAAAAGGTCGACCTATACGCAGAGCCGACCTATTTGCAGGGCCTAAAGTAGTTTCGGCCGAGTTGCGGGTAGTGCGCGCCTTGTGCCTGTATCCGTTCCAAGCAGGATATGCGGAGCACCATGTGTTAAAAACAAATCGTTAATTTGACCAAAAATTGGTTTGGCTAAGAAAATTCGAACAGCGCACCATTTACCCAGCTCGCTCACGCTGGCGGTTGCTTTCCAAGGCGAGGGGTAGACAGCGCGACAGCAAACTTCCAATAACCTCTGGAGCGCGCGCTGCACCGGAACGCGAAACAAGACCGTTGGCAGTTCCATTCACCGCTAATGCCATATGTGAGTATGTAAGGCAGGATAGAGCACCATTTCATTGCCTTTGATCTCAATTCGCTCCCGACTGCTTGCCTTGCAAAAGCGATGTTACGCGTATGCTGCTTTGAACTGCACGCCTTCAAGACCGGGCCCTGAAACTATTCCGCGAGTTCACAAGATGAAAGAGCCGCCAACAATACTCAGGCATGATGTTTTGTAAAACACTATCTTGAAATAAGTATCAGATTTCAATAAAGGTTGCCAATGCTTAGAACAAATGAAATAGTTTTCGCCGTTTTCATTAAAGCTTTTCCAGAACATCAATTTAAAGTAACTCAGACTATTTTCAACTGCAGGGGTTTCTATCCTGGCAGATGCTATCGCATATATACTAGACAGAATAATATCTCATGTGAAATAAGCAGTTTTGCATAAGTAATGGGCATAAGAGAACGCATTTCACAACAAAATGAACAGAGCAGAATGCATTAGGGTGGAAGTCTGAGTTTTCTACATGACAGAACGGCACTTAAGTTTCAGGCCTTAGCCTCCTAACGAATGACATTATTGTTGCTCTCTCTTTGTGGCACTGGTATCAACTAGGATCTTGCCTGTAAAGGGTGCATTGCCACATGAATGCAAGCATTGAGGAGAAGCTACTCTGCACTCCAGGACACCTGCTCCCTTCACAACACTTCATAAAACGAGTAACCATGGTGTAGAATGACATGTTATTCCTCTGCATCATGTATAAAGAATGAAGCAGCAGTGCTATTCATTTTCTTTTGCACGTGAAATAACGTCAAATCCTTACAGTACCATGTAAATCGAAATTCCAAACGCATTTAACAGTCAGCTGTCCCAAACACACAGTGACTTGCTGCACAATGAAAAAATTATGGAGGGCACTTAAGACTACTTATCTGCTTTGAAGGTGAAAGCATTAGTCTTTTTCATTCATATTTTCCTTCCTCTCTAATGACACACCTAATGATCAGTGTACAGTCATAAGGCAACTCATACACTAGGATCACCTTTATGTGCCAGGAAGCAACACGGCTTGGTTTTGTTGGTTTGGTTTATGGGGGTTTAACGTCCCAAAGCGGCTGAGGTTATGAGGGACACTGTAGTGAAGGGCTCCAGAAATTTCAACCACCTGCAGTTCTTTAACGTGCACTGCCATCACACAGTACACGGGCCTCTAGATTTCGCCTCCATCAAAATTCGACCGCTGCGGCCGGGATCGAACCAGCGTCTTTCGGGCTAGCAGCCGAGTGTCATAACCACTGAGCAACCGCGGCGGCGCGGTATCGCTTTGTGGCATATGGGTTGCGTGCTTGCCTTGCAGTCGGAAGGTCCCTGGTTCAATTCCCCGCACCTTCGGAATAAATTTTTTATTGTTGATGAGGTCACTAGGGGTTTTCTGGACCACTTTTCCTGAACGCCGACAACGATGCTGGAAATCTCAACATTACGGTGCATGGATGTACTGCAATGTGTGGCCATAGATGCAGCATGATAGCACAATGTTATCATGTTATCCTTACGTCACTATCAGAAGCAATGACACTTCTCTATTGAGGGACTTGAATGCACCTGTATGCTTGAGCCTACGGAACACTGTAGACCTGATGCTACCCGCTTATCCATGAAATCACCTGCCCTCCTTACAAACTGACTGAGAAGCTCACCTGAGAAGAGGACCTCTGCGGCCGCCGGTCCGGGGACGGGGACTGGCTGCGCCGTGCACCACTCACACTCACAGACCTCTGCCGCTCCACAATTCCTAGAGGCTGATGGTCTCGAACCGGTGTGCTATCGACTTTCCCCCGATTTGGAGGACTCTGCTTTGGTGATGCCGCTTCACCAATGGGATGCTGCGGCACATAGACCTCCTGTCGGCGCCAGCGCTTCCGTGAAGCTGGAGGTGTTTCATGACATTTTCCTGGAGTAGTGGCAGCTTCTGAAGATGAGTTTGCTGCATTTGAAACGTTGTGGTCCGAGCGAGGTGATGGCAGGAGTAGTTTGTCACGCAGGGCTGGCACAGGGGGGCTCTGTATGGGGCGGTGCCCAGAGGAGTCATGGATCGTGCTGTCTTCCTCTTCACTTTGACTCGTATTGTGAACGGCTTCCTCTTCGAAACGGATGGGTACCTGGCCTGTAGCCCTGACTGGAGCCCGGCCTCTGTTGAGGAATTCCAGGCAAGATAAAGTGAATACGTGTTAGACTACACATTTGCACATAATAAAATTGCAGACAGAGAAGGCATTGCTTCTATAAAAAAATTAATAAATTGGAAACAATAACAATAAATAGCAAAGATGATTAACTCTCACCTTCATTTCCAGACTAACATTTCTAGCATCACAAAAAAGCTATTTACAATGAACACTATAGATAAGCATTGTGATTCAGCAAGGATGGATAGTGTGTAATATAATGAAAATCTGCAGTGAGGTACTGGGCAGAAGGAATAGAACTTATGAAATGAACAAATCTATGATAAACTGATTAAATCAAGCAATTTCCAAATAAGTAATAACTACGGGGACACTTAGTTAAATTACTGGTGGTGAATCAGCTAATTTTATAGCAGACCACATGGCCATTTTTTTTTTTTCAGAGATGCAGGTGGAGAGGAGGGGGAGAGAGAGGTGGTACATCACATGACCTGATGATGTCATAACTGTTTCGACCAACCAGCGAGATTTATGACGGAGCACAATGGCGGCTTGATCTTGGGTTTATGGGAGTTTAACGTCCCAAAGCGACTCAGGCTATGAGGGACGCCGTAGTGAAGGGCTCTGGATATTTAGACCACCTGGGGTTTTTAATGTGCACTGACATTGCACAGCACACGGACCTCTAGAATTTCGCCTCCATCAAAATTCGACCGCCGTGGTCGGGACCGAACCCGAGTCTTTCGGACCAGCAACCGAGCACCATAACCACTCAGCCACCGCGGCAGCCTTAGGCGGCAGCTTGATCTATCAGCAAATATTATGACAAACCACAACGCCAGATCAACCAATGAGCAAATTTTATGATGGACCACGTCTTTTTTTTTTTTTTTTTCGGGTAGAAAGAGATGGTGGGGGGCTGGCAGGTGGCATGTCATATGACATGATGATGCGATAGGTGTCTCAACCGATCAGCGAATTTTATGATAGACCACAATGCTAAATATTTTTTTGTGATGAGGCTTCTAATGATATTGCATTAGAAATTCTTACATTTATTACATGAAAAGGTGAAAAAGTAGGAGGCTTGAATATTTCTCGCATTTGTATGACTGAGTTAATATAGGTTCACTGTATCTGAGTTCATGCTTAAATTATAAGGCTGATATACATTTTTATTTCTCAGCACACTATGAACGCCCATGTTTGATCACTATTTGCCATAGAACCTCTGTGTTCTGGCTACTGCTCTGCACAAACACAATTGTATTTCAGTTTGCCAACATGACTATTAGGCTCAAGTGGTTCCCAAAGTTGCACTTAAAAACCTATCTAAAGTAACACCTGAGAGTACAAATAATCCAAGTTGGGTTTCAGGTCCGAACCATGAAAAAATGACAGCAGAAGTTGCATGCTAACCGATTCCCCTCCGCAACACCACCACGGCCAACTTGTGACGAGAACTGGGAGACCGCCCGCAGACGCCGTGCCCCAGACTCTCGTTCGCAGTGTTGTCGCCGCAACTCCTGCAGCCTTTGGGCACTGCTCCTGGCTATGGTGGCTGGGAGGGCATCAGTAACCCTTCCCTTGGCAGTGGCCATGGGTGTTTGCCGAGTTGCACCCGCATCTCGAACGTTCTCGCAAGGTGTGTAGCTGGAGGCATTGCGATGGATGCCCCGTAGTGGCAGACTGTGCTGAAGTCTTCGAACCGCACTTGTATATGGCGGGAACTCCCTGAGTGAGCTTCTAGTCAAGCATAGGACGAAAGAAAAGGAAGAACCAATGACTCAGAATCACGCACACAAACTCAAAACAACAGGCCAGAACAAGTTGGTTAAATGCAGGACTGTGAAATTGAGGCAATAATACACCTGATGGGTGACTGGTTAGTCATGCAAAGCACCACATGATGAGCAATAGATGTGTTTTGATCAGGAGCCAGAAAGACAGCATTTTGCCATCACACTGTCCTGAAAGCTGTATGTTTCAATGGACTGCAAGATCCCTGAAATTTCTTGCTTTTAATAAGATTTCCTCCGCTTATTAGCATGTGACAAGACTGAGTAAAAACATGAATGTTTGTCCAAACAAAATAAATAAAAATAAAATGTGTTAAAAGTTAAAATTACTGCCCCAATTCATGGTCACAACTAGGTGCACAGATAATATTTTTACTGACACCATTATAGCCTCTTCAATCATCTTCATGGGCACTCAAACAATGCTCAACACATTCACAGCTAAGAAACCCTGACTTGGATAGCCCCTGAGGAGAAAGGATATTTACGTAAATGAAGCCCAATGGCTAGTTATACCATCAAGAGAGCCAAGTGATATGAAATTAATTTATAATTAATTCAACAAACATTTTTCACCTCCAATGAACAGCGAGTAACAAGCCTTATAGTATTACTTTCTGCTCTCCAGCCAGCTTCAATGGTAAAGGAGCCCAACTAGAATTCAAAATGTCATGGTCGAGGACCCACATCATGACAGGCTACAGACAAGAATGCTTTAAAAAAATCTAATATGTGTACTATTTTGTAGCTGCATGGCTGGCGCTCGTACTAGACAGAGGACAAAACACACGCACCTGTTTTCAAACTCTTGAGTAAACTGCACCCTGTTATCACAGAGAATGCTGTGGTTCCATCCGCACGGCAACGATATGTCTGTCTGGATGCCAAACTCACGGCAGTGATGCTGTCGGGACCGCAGCAGAGCATGTTGTGCGATGCGCACTTTTGTGGGTGTCAAGACCCTGTTTTCTATGTATGGGTTCACTTCGACCATTCCGGCTGACGACAGCAGCGAGCAGCGACTGGAGCAGACAGATGCAGAGAGGCTACCATCTGTCTGGCAGCACACTTCACGCTGAGCCTTGCTGCCGGCTACCATGTCGCTGTCACCCCCTCGCAGGGATGGACGCACTGTGGCCGCAGGCGTCGCAAGCGTGTAGGTGGGCCGAGCTTGAGGCTGGGATGGTGACAGGGGAACTGCCTGAGAGGGCATTCCTGCAGCTGCAAGAAAAGAACATTGTAAATGCGTTTTCTTGTTCTAGGGGTTCTCAAACTGTGTTCTGTAGAACCTGGGTTCCTTGGAGTGCTTTTTGTGTTCCCCGGGCACGTAAATAAATCCACCGCCACCGTTTCTTTTATACACTTTGTTTCAGTACTAATCATACTGTACTTGCTTATAGCAGATTATTTCACTACACAACCAGTCACTATTAATTGAATTTGGGCATCTCTTGGGGGGGTGTACATTTGCGTGCTCATTTTTGCATGCATATCAGGGTGGAAGAGATCGAAGCCAAGACATGCAAGGTTCTTAAGCCCCTTTTGAAAGCTGTTGGGGTTCCCAGAGGATGAAAATATTGAAGAAATCTGCCTTACTCCACGTACCAAGACTCAATTGCACAACCAGAATGTCACCCTTTTCGTTTTCTGCTGAACAATATGTTCCTTCTGCCACGAACTGGCCACAGTACGAAACCACCAGAGTGAGCACATAAAGAAAGATTCTGAAAAGTGTTTCAAAGAAAAGTCTGTTCCTAAAATGCTGTTACACTGTGTTAAAATATGTGCCACAGTGATTTAACTGTCGGTACTGCTGGAGGAAAATATGGAGCACTCATGATACCAGATAATATTTTCTAGAGTGCACGAGCAAGCACTTTTCCACTGTTTTACAAACAGCACGCAAACTCAAACATTCTGCATTCATCGAGAGCCTTGAACTGCTCAAGGGCCATCTGTCACGCCCAGTCCTTTTCTACCATTTTCATCTGTTATCATACAAGCACATTCCCACACACACTGACCTCCCATTCATCCTTCCCCCGGTTAACTCTGCTCATGCTCTCATGACATGGTCTTTCCCACCCTAATGCACCTCGTGTGGGGCAACTCCTACAGTTTACTACTACGTATGAACCTGTCCCTCTTCAGTCCATGTTCTCCTCTCAATAACTAACCCACACCATCCACCCAATCTTTTCCTAGGGTTGGGCCACCAGTTCCTCTGAAAAGGAGCAGCTGATCACGAAGACATGGCAAGAAGGTACAGCCAGAGGGCTCTCGGTAGGGACTCTTCCCAGGAGGACAGCTGAACTCTCCAATATTTCAATAAAGTTTACTCTCTGATGTGTCACAAGCAACCTACTAAGGATGCTCCTGCTGTAACACCCTGACTGATACTCAAAGAAACGTTTTTTTTCAGGTCAAGTACGTAAAGTAAGCTGTGGTCGACAGTAGCGTAATTTGGCAATCTGTGAAACAAGCATGCACTTGAACGCAACCTTACAACTTGCCTTGCCTACCAACTGCAAGTATAAAATATGGTTAGTGGCCACTGAACAGCGGTTGGGACCCTCCACCTCAACCACTAAAGCATCAGTACAGTGGATTCTTGTTAGACTGCAATTGCTTAATTCGAAAAACCACTGAATTCAAATTGACATGTTGGTCCTGCCAATATCGAGTGTATTAGAAGGCTCCCATTGACTTGAATTCCACATAATTCAAACAAATTTTCAGTACCCTTCGAGTCTTAACCATATTCAGGCCTACCTTGCTCAACTATTGAAATTTAGAAGTCATGTTTAGCAGTACTCTAGGCACTAAGAATATCTGTTCTACAACTGTTTTACAGAGACAGAGACCATCATTTTAGCGTGCTTCACTGATCTTTCTTTTCGCCACTCACCCTGCACGGGAAAGGGTACCTGCACAAGTACCCACATGTACGAGACATTGCTCCTAGTTACATACTGCCTAGTGCACTATGCCTTCACTGTTCAATTGTCTGAATACCTACTATTAGGCCGCCAGCGTTAGATGGAAATAAATGCAGAAAAGACAACCACAAAGTCTATTCACTTACAAGAGATGTTCTGCTGAGTTGATAGGTCAGTCTGGTCTTCACTTCCAATATTTGACATTCCAGCCATAGATGATGAAATCCTATCCAGGGATGTGGAAAAATCGGCATCAACTGAGCCAGTCGTCTCAAAGCTGGAGCTCTGCTGGCCAAGCTGAACTGGTGGCGACATCTGGTGCAGCTTCTGGCTTCGCTTGGCCTTTCGAAAGGCTTCAGCTTCAGCTGCGGCCTGCTGCATTTTCGCTATCAGCAAGAGACGGGTCTTCTCCTCGTGTTCCTGATAAAGAAAAAGGTAAAAGAAAATGGCATGGCATCACTGATTGGTACGAGTATTGAACACAAAATCCAGATAAATATATATTCAAAATCTGATCCTCTGTGTGCAAGCTTGTTTAAGGTCAAGTGTCATTTGCTGTTGCATTCGCAGCTAAGCTCACACAGGGAAAGGGCAGGAGTATGGTTAGTGGCTACCCGAGTATAGCCATGCAGCCACAAAAGACAGCCATAAAAATTTGTCAGGCCGCCAAACTTGAAGAAAAATTTCTCAAGGTCCAGAAATAAATTCCCGTCCAAGACCCGTGTGTCAGTAGAAACCTGCATTGCTTTTTTTGTAGCTATGTAGGGTGATGTCAGGTGAAGACTATAAATAGATTTACTCCCATGATCATGCTGTTTCCCCCTTTGGTGCTCCTCACCACACAATCAAGCTCACATACTGTTCCCTACAGTCAAGCAACTGTTTCACTGCAGTTTCTTCCACCCTATACTAAAATCAATATAATTTAAGTGAATTCACATGTACCTATGACAACTTTCATCATAACTACCAACCAAGTTCAATTATACGGCCACCGTGGAGGACTATCCATCATACTGGCAATGATAAACAGTAAATTGTGGGGTTCAATGCCTGAAGCAACACATGGAATTTGAGGGACGCTGCAGTGTAGGTCTCGAGATTAATTTAAACCACCCGGGATTCTTTTAACGTGCGCTGAGTACATGGCCGTCTTTGCGTTTTGCCTCCATTGAAATGCGGCTGCTGCGACCATGGAATCAGTAGCCGAACGGCAAAGCCACTGAGCCACCGACTACGGCAGATTGTTACCAAGAATAGCCACGAACATAAAATGCTTGCAGCCACTGCGAAAAAGAAATCTGAATGTCATGGATGTCATAGCAGTACTCCCAAGGTCACATTTCATGTCTGAAAGCATGTTGACGTAATGACTCGGTCGCCACGTACACCAGGTTGTGAGACACAGTTAGTCCACAAATATTTATTGGTGGTCACCAGAAGTAATCCCTGCTTGGTTACAGCAATGATCTAATTAACTGCCACAGCACGCTACCAGTAATCTGGCCGCTGCCCGATTTTTATGCAAATTTCTGCTGGTGAGCATTTCTTGCGGAGTGCCTTGGAACAGCCATTTAGGGTCAGGATTTGACAAGACACCTTGTTTCAGTCTCGCGCCACCCACCTTCTTTTCACGAATCCTGCGCTGCTCCTCCTGGTATTCAAGCTCCAGTTTGCGTCTATCCTCCTCGAGGCGGCGTTCCTGCTCCCGCTCCTCCCGGATTCTGGCCTCTCGCTCAGCACGCAGCCTCTGCTGCTTCTCTTGCATCTGGGCCTGGAGCAAACAGTCGCCATGCACCCAAGAAAACACTTTTGTCCACACTTATTTAAAGAAACATAGAGAAAACCTTCCAATTTTCTGTCCTTATTAAAATTCTGACTGCTTAGCGTTTTTGTAGCTCTGTACCTTAGCAGCAAAAGACATAATTATTGCCGAGAAATTTGGAGTTTAAAAATGAACATTTTTCACAGCACTCGATTAAAACTTGCAATGTCGATGATGATGTTGAGAGAATTATGGTGTTAGTGATCTCTGGCTAGAAGTGGATGGTAGCATGGTTTAGCCTCAATGTTTAGCAAATGAAAAAGCACACTACGTCACTGCAGGTCGTGTGTGAAAATGGCCTTTGGCGACGACACCTGTATTTAATTTTTTGGCTGTTTCCAGCCAATGAAAGCCCCATTTCCAGTGAAAGTGGACTCTTCGTTATTAGAACGCAGTAACTGATCGATATAGGGAAAGCTCAATTTGTCCTCAGTGTCCATTTAAAGCCTCAGCTACATTCTTTCCCCATGCAAATTTCACTAATGAACCTGAGACTTTTCTTTGATCCAATGAGTTTATGGAGAAAGTGTTCCTTTCCAATGTAGCCACATGGCTATACTGTGGTGGATGCTGATGAATAACTACTTTCTTATAACACTTTTCTGTGTTCCGTGAAGTACAATACGAAAGCAAAATCAGAGCCATGAAATAAAATTAAAACTTTAAATGGTGCTCACAACCGTTTAAGCACTGCATAAATATGTTGCATTCCTATGCGCAACCCAATGATAGCATTATTTCTCAAACAAATTCAGACGCATTTTCTGCTTTACTCATATCTTGAAACAGAAACATTCAACCATCTTCTCATTTCTAAACAAACTAAGAACTAAATCCAACTGCAAGTTGAAAAAACTGCTTCAAAGTACAAGCAGGCAACAATAAAGGCACCTGGATGGCCCGCTGATACTCTAGTGCCTTGATCCGCTTCTCATCGCTGGCAGACATTTTGGAACTCAGGCTGGGCTGGTATCCTTGGCCCCTTGATACGGACCACCCGCTGTTGAACATGAAAGAGCAATTCAGAAGAATGAGACAAACTCTACCCTGCATGTTGTTGACATACAGCTGAAGCATTGTACTAGTTTGGACTAACCTGTCCGAGCAGTCCTCTCCTGGCCTGGTTGCTTTATCGGATCCCAGAGACTCACTGTCTGCCCAGCAAGAACCATTGCTCAGGGATGCATGCCTGTTTTCCAGACGTCGCCGTTGGCTCTCTTCTCTTTGACATTCTGAGAAACCAGAAGAGAAATGGCCATCAGGCTGGGGAGTGCCAGCACCCAAGCACGCTTGACATGCTAGGGCCATATTCTAGAATTGTTCACTTTTGATGTTATTTCCAATACAACTGCTCACTAACTAGGGAAACAACACAGGGTGTGAGCAGGCAGGCTTCCCGTCAAAGTCATTTTCACACTGTGCACATATCAAATGCGTAGACACTGGTTAAGGAGCATGACGGTATTTAGCTCCCTTCAGACAGTCTAGTCAAGCAGCTGCCTGCTAATGAACCACAACTGCTTGTGCGTTTAATTCTTTTTGGCACACCTGAAAGAGTGCTTCTGATGCCACTTTCAAAACCGAAAGCTGCATGAAGTATAGTGCGTCTAGTGGGTGACATTTTACAAACCGTGCAACTAGTACCATGATAACGTATTGTTTTACTCTAATATGATGCTAGTTTTCTTGCATGACAATAAAATTAGTAGCCGATCCTCCATTTACATTTGTGTCAACATTACTGAACAATATGTACTCAATTTTTTTTTCCTGTTTTGCACCAGAAAAAGTGACCCTTGCATTACAATGCTGTCTCACTACTATATTCAGGTAAGCATGCTATGTGAATGCCCTTCGGTGCTTTAAGGTATGACCACAGTGGAAGCTGTATCACATGAAAGTGAATGTAGAACCAAAAAAGAGGCTCTGACAACCTAGGTGCATGGAAGACCCTAGTTTTCTATACACCACCAGTAGCTCTTTTCCCACTCATATCATTAACCCTTTCAGGCGGCATTTTTGTTTTGATCGAAAATTATTGTTGCCCCTAAATAGTACATTTAGGCCTCAAGAAAGGGAATTTGTTATTTTTCGAGCGCAAAAGACCAGCAGGTAACTTTTTACAAGGATGTGAGAAATTCTGCACAAAGTTTCAGTTTGGTTAGAAATAGTAACATCGAAAAGACGGGATTCCTCAAGTAAGCACACGAGGGATTGTGAAATCACTCTGCTTTGAGTATGCAGATTACACTCGAAGTTGAGCAAAATTTTCGATATTACCACTCGCGGTAAAATCTGCCTGCATAAAAATTGCGAAGGACAACGTGCTACCCGGCAAATTGTTTGGTCAAATATTAATTACTGCGTTCGCTATAGGACACAAAAAAAGCCAAATTATTTGCGACAAGCAGGATGGCAAATTCAACTAAAACAATGAAATCACTGGTAGGCGCAGCACACTCTGAGAAAAAGCTGCAAGTCTGCTGTGTACACAACTGTGTGTACAAAACAGCTCAAAGGATTAAAGGAAGCAATTAATTTGTACCATTCAACGCTTGAAAATTCCCCACCTGGACATCACAAAATGTGACAGAGAAACAGATGTTGGAGTGAAAGTCTTTTAAAACTAAAAAAAAAATATGCTAGGGCTCAGAAAACCTAATGGCGCCACTGACCAAGCTCTTGAAGCCAGCGTCTCTTTGCTTCTTCCTTTTCGCCCTCTTGCATGTCGTACGAGGGCTGGAAAAGTACAGAGAAACAAATTCAAATTACCATGCACGACATATGCGCAGTACTGAATAGTTTTTTTATTTTCAGTTAAAAGGGCACAATAAACAAAGGGGACCATGGCACAGTCATGTGAACAGGCATGTGTATTACCAACAAGCAGCCTTCTGCTGTGTTGAAAAACAAGCTGATAAGAGATGAACAAAATAAATGGAAGAAAGCAAGGCATGCACACTGGTACCCACTGTTCATTATGTGGTGGTACTCCTAGTGATACAGGCTAAACAATCAAGTAGTACACACCCCAAATTTGATGCCCAATCTTAAGCCCACGTTAAGCAGCCACCACAGAGGAATACTAAGTTCATATAGGCCAGGGGATCTCAAACTTTTCTGCCTCAAGGAATTCCAACAGCCTTCAACATGTGCGAAGAAAGGAACCCCCCCTCCCCCCCTCCGTCACACACTGTCATCACAAGCATGTGACAATCGGTCGCTGTTCCTTGCGAACATACCCTTTGTGCTTTTTATTTGCTGTTTCATTCACTTTTGCTTGTATCTGTTTTCTTGCTTTCAGCAATAAGTATTTTTATTCAATGCCCATCTCTTACTCATGCTCAAAGCATCCCAAGGAACCTTACTCATGCTCATACAGCAGCCTACGAAACCCATTTTGAGAAGCCCTGATGTAGATAAAAAAATTACAGTACCATTATTGCAGATGTGTCACTTTTGCTGAGGACAGGATTGGGATAAGCCAAAAAATTTGCAAAAGCAAAAGACTGCAGCAACAGCCCATGAAAATTTCAGTACCTATGCCTAATCAAGTGAATTTCTTTCCCAACCGTGACTGGTTCATATATTTTGCATGCAGCACTATTTAAAAATAAAGTGTTGCAGAATTAGGAAAGCAGCTCAGTGAGTGCTAAGCGACGCTCGCTTTGCATGCTGTCGAGCCGCCTTGCATAAAGCCATTGTGTACAGCAACTTCAGGAGCACAAGCTAAGCACAAGCTCTCAGTATCATTCATGCTCTTTCCAAATGGTGAGACTGCACTATGTAGAGAAGAATGCTTCATAGCATAAAGGGTGGAGAACTATTTCATCATAAACAGTACGGTGGCCCCTTCTGTCGATAAATTTGACCAAGAATGGCTGTTTGATCAGTGGGCAATGCAGTTTTGTTTTTGTTCCTCTTCTCCGATTAGCTGAAAAGCTTCTTTAATTCACTGAACAGAAAAGCTCTCTTGGTTGAAGTACCGTGTAGTACTCTGCGTTGTTTAGAAATTTATCTCATGATACAAGAGAAGAGTGAACAGCACTGCATTTGTATGCAAGAGCAACCCTATCACATGTTCTTGAGAGACAAGCATAACACAGCCTAAGTCTACTCACTCCAAATGGCAGCTGGCTTCGAAGGTATGGAGGCACACGGCGGACGAGCGTTGGGCTCATGCCCCTTCCATTCAATGGCAGTTGAGGTAGGGATGGTGGTGATGGCACTCGCGATGGGTAGGCACCCGTAGATGACGCTGCAGTTGTTGCTTGCACCCTCAGCACCTACAAGTGACACAGAAAAAAAAAATTGCCTTTATTCCAACTGTTCTGACCACGGTCCACATTCTGGAAGTGTTCACTAAGTGGACATGTCCAAATGGGGCATGGCTTAAACCAGGCACGTTCTCTTGCTCCAAAAAATGGCAAACGCCACTACCACAGTCTTATACTGCATTAGTCTGTTAGTTATGCAGAAGCTCCTACCCACCCTAAGTCAAATGAAGCCCTTTTCTGCTTTATAGCACCTTAATATAAATTGCATTTATAACATGGGTTTCCTAATATCCGCCTTTGCACCATAATTGCTTGGCACAATGGCAAGTGTAGTTTCACACACAATGATGTGACAGGAAAGACCGGTTAGCAGACGTCACCTCCACATTTTGGGGCTGCAACTAACAGGCACGGACTGAAGTTTATCAAGTGGGAAGCTCCCTAATAAAGGCCCTGGGATAACATGCTACACATATTTTTCCCCCCATTTCATGGTGTCAAATGCTACATCCACATTTAGACATTTCTGTGTTAACTAGATGCTAGAGAAAAAATACATAGGCCCAAGGATAACGCCCTGGATAAATCTTTCATCCCGATTAATGGGAACAAATGCTACATCCACAGTTACACATTTCTGTGTTGAACTAGACAGTTCCCACAGAGAAAAAAGAAGAAAAAACTTTGTAGAACTATTCACAATTTGACCACGAGAAAATAGTGACATACTGTCAGACAGAAAGGGATGCCAAGGAAGGCACAGGTTGTATTTTCCTGCCTCATGCAGGCTAAAACAAATGAATGCAATCATGAGTGGGCAATGTTATCAAAACAACACAGCTCGTTGTCGAGGCAGAACGCAATGCCGCCTTTTAGAAAAAAATGACAGGGAAAGGTAAAGCATGTTTTTTTAATTCCTTTCAGTTAGACGAAAAGCACTAAAGCAAACCAGAATGGAATATGATGGCATATGGACAAAATAGAGTCATTCCTTTCCCACACCACATCATTTCCTCTCCAAAGATGGCATTGCTAGCCTGCTCTGTTGGTGAAATGGCGCATTTTGAAATAGATTATGTGAGTGACTTCTATGCGCTCGTACTTCAATTTCGCCAATACAATGTTTATCGTACTTAGCGAAAACCCAGCTGCATACAACATTGTAGGCGAGTGAAGATGCAAAAGCATTCAAATGGGGCAATACCTGCCTCGTAGTTCAAAATTGGCAGAGCAGGCTGCTCTGATCGTTATATACATAAATTTGTGTGGGCAGAAAATTAAAAAAATAAAAATTGTTATATACAGTCAATTTCGGATGTATCAAACCTGATATATCAAATTATTAATGCATTAATATTGGAAGGGAATGTGCAAGTGGAAATGATGACTGGCATCACATATGAAGCGGTACAAACCTTGTGATGTCACAATCTGCCACCGTGGTAGGTTTCTTTTAAATTAATTTGTGAGAGGTTGCTCGGGAAGAGCACCCTGGGTCTCACAAGCACCGCCTGTGGCTGTGTTTGAAACTGCCACCTGCCAGGGCAGTGGCGCATTGCTTAATGACTATACCAATGCACCGGGAGTGGTCCGAGGACTCCCAGCGATCTATGAACGTGAAGTACAGAATGACCGATTCCGCATATATATAGGTACAATAGAATCAGCAGCAACAGCAAATGCTAACGCTAATCCTAACGCAATTAAACGATGCACTGAGGATCGCCTAGCCCCGTTTTTGGTCTGTTTGTATCGAACGTTCAGAAAGCCCCATGTAAAAGTATAGCACTACTGTTCGCGTTTATCAAACTTGCATTCAGTAACTTACAAGGTGAACATGGGGTATGCTTCAGGATATTCTTCGATCTCTTGTACTCATTTTTCATGCACCACTGCTGTCATGCGGCAAAGCTGGAATTTGTAACATTGCTTCTTGACGCAGTGAAGCCAATTTAGCAAACTGAAGGCTAGTGACAGCCCTTGACTGGCGTGCTTCCCTACTGAAAGAACTGCAGCAACCAACTGTACCTTCAAGTCAAGCATTAGACGAACACTCGTCTAGTTGGGGACAAGGGGACAACCATATTATCACGATACAATGGAAGCGGGCAGGAAGACGCGGAGTCAAACACAAAAATTATTTTTAATTACTGTGCTGGGCCTAGCCCGAGTGCTGTACACGTGCCTGTGGCCGCTTCACCATCGTTGCGGCTCGGCACAGAGGTTGCGCGGCACCAGGCAAGTGACAATATTGAGAGGTCAAAATGCAGACGCCAACCATAAAAAAAAAAAGACAATGCTATGGTCAGCGCCTTTTTATGATCGGCATCTGCATTTTCACGTTTTAATGTGAAGTCGGAGAAGGCAACACGCGTACATGGTGTGTCACAAAGTTGGCAAGCACGAGCAGGAGCTCCTATTTTTTTTCACTTTGTCATGGTTGAACTCAACAAGCCACTCATAAAACTTATGCCTGAATGTACGCACCTCGAATGACAACAAAAAAATGATGCATTATGCAGGCCTTTGTGTTCAGCCTCTAGTGTACAAAAGCATAGCTTCCAAAGTATCACAGTTTGCTAGACTTGCTGTTGACAAAGGACCGCCGCCGGTCGCAGCTGCTTATCGTTGTGCTCAGAAGCATGTTAACACGAAAGTTGGTGGTGCCTTCCGCCAGCGCAGGTGTTGCCTTTCAAGGCATCCGTTTCTGACAGCACCATTTGATAAAACTGCGCCATTTTGTCAACAACATCTTGCCTTTCCTATTGCGCGTTTAGGCCCCCACATTCTTTCCAAGGGCGGGTGTCATGGGGGCTTGGAGGTGCTCTTCAAACTCTGTGCTTACTGTATGCACAGGTTATTTGACTGAGGGGCCTCTATGTTCATTCTAACGAAGTTCCACTATCACGGTTGTTTGTTGTGTCTGACACACAGTGCCACTGCCCTCATGCATATTTTGTGCCACCCTCGTTCGTGATAAACGAGCGCTTATTGTAACTCCAGCCATTATAAGTGGGCTTGACTGTACTTACTTGAGCGTCAGTGCGCGGAGGGACAGCTGCCACTGGCTGACAGCGAGGAGCTCCACCACCTGGGCGTCCCCAAGGATTCCAATCCTGCATTTCAGCTGAGCAGGAAGCAAAAAAGAGGAGAAGAAACTGGCATCTCAAGTCCAACTTCTTTTAACTGCACTCACACCTTTGAATCTGAGACTCTGAACCCATGTCTGGACAAAACTTGGTCGCCACTTACACCGCAGTCAAGCATTATGGCAACATAAAGCAAGCAAGGTGCGACATGATTGAACTGACAAGCGCCAAAAGTTGTCTTTAACATCTACTATAATTCACAAATCATGAGTGTCTAACTTTATTTGGTAGTAATAACAAACAGTACAGGAATTCAACCTCCCTGGACTAAGAACTTACTATTCTGCTGCTGGCACTTCAGTTGCCGCATTCGTGTGTCATTTATCTTTGAATGTACTTGCAGGTGTCAATCCTGATCTGACACCTTGATAAATAGATTAAGTAAATTCAGCAACCAAAGTCTACATTTCAGCATATGCAAGTAACAGTCCACAGGGTCTATAGCCGTGAAACAGTAAAAATAATAATCAGCTATCCACATCTACAGTAATATTTCGTTATCACCGTCCAGATGGACGTGCTCTATCAGAACATCTTGAAGCAAGGATTATAAAATTTCAGTGACAATAATACAGTCTAACCACATTATAGCAAACAGGTAAAAAAATCACAAAATATTTCAATATAGCCGAAATCCGTAATATAAAATTTCGTCAGGAACACATGAAGCAGCAGTGCAATTTAGCCAGTGATTGGACGGCAATTTGGGCGTTCTGTTATAAAAAAAAAAGGAGACCTTTTCCGGAGTTTTACCTATATTTAAAAGGTGCTCGCCGCGATTTTAGAGACTGCAAAAAAACGAGCGCCAACTAGGTATACTTTCCCACAGGGTGCCATCAGCACGCTACAGCGGCAGGCCGAGCACCGGCTAGAGTGGCTTCCCCACATTACAGCCATGTCGTGTGCAAAATGGTACATCGAAGTGAAAGCTATCACCATCTTCACCACCACTGTGACAGCCAATATGAGCACAGGATGGTTAAGGCAAGGCTACAATCATCAACACCGCTGCATGGCTGTCGACAGGTACGAGAGCAATGAATGCGTGGTAGCCGCCTGGCTACGCCAACTTTCGACACAAATGTATCTTCCGTAGTGATATTGACGAGGGCGAGATAAGAACACTAGAGCGAACTAAAAGCATGGACTTTGGCACGGACGCTTGCTGCACCACCACTAGTCACTTTTGTAGTGCGGCAAAGCTGCCTGCCATCTGAGCGTGCGACATTTGGTGCTGGGATGTTCGATATGTCCGTTTTGTGGCCAACTGCATTCAGTGTAAAAAGGAATTAATTCCATGCGCCTGTAAAAAATATTTAGGAACAGTTCGATATGTCCAGTAATTCATAATATCCGTGTTCATTATCGGGTTTCAACTTATCCATTAGGTTAAATATCCACAAATCAGCAGCAAGCTTTGAGCGCAACACCTCTTAGGCTACTCACTATGAGGAAGATTCAGGCTTTTATTTACGTCACAAGGAGACGCCAGCCTTGGCGAGCAACCTCAATGGTCACAAGCTTCTCGGTGGAGCTTGTCAAGAGCAAGTCTTTGCAACAGTTTTTTCAAGAATAGGGTGGCTGCTTGTTCCAGTTTGTTGACCCCAAGAATGACAAGCACCAGGCCCCGAAACACTTTTACCTCATTGGAAAAACATGGCGAATCCCTGGTGACATATAGGTTTGAACACACAGTGGTAATGTGTTACGTGAAATAAATGTTCAGTTATACAAAGCCATAGCTGTATTTCGCATATTGTATATACTTGCATATTGGTTGATATGTCATATAGGTTAACTCCCTAACTTTAGGAACTTAAAAAAGAAAAAAAAAGTTGGAATGTAATATAAGTCAACCAATGGAAGCTGACAGATAACTGCCAAATAATTCTGTCAAACAGTAAGCATCAACCTTGAAATGAAGAGAATATCAAGAGTGCCTGATGCTGAATTGTAATAGCAATCTTTGATATTCATTAACATACATTTGAAGTATGCTAGGCATGATTAACCCTTTTTAGGACAATGGGACACATGTGGTCCCCCTTGTAAGTACAGACCAATTGACAAGGGTGCACCTATGTAGCGTGTTTTTGCATGCTCCATACTACCGAACTATCAAACAAATCACAAAAGGGGCTTTTTTCTTTCGCTAATAGGTTGATGTTCTGTGCGACTTTACAAGCGCGGGTGTATAGTTCGACGAGGCCTAGTTTGCCGGGAAAATAAAATTTTGAAAAATTGTACACTTTTAAGCCTTTTCTTTAAGCGAACTTCCTCATATTACTTGCTGGAGCAAATGTGAATTCTAATGCGAGTTTTGTTATGCGTCGATAGGACTGAGGTACGGATATGTACCATATTTGAGATCTTTTTAAGAAGCCACTGGTACAAATGTGTACCCCATATTTTATGAAAACGTGGTCGAAACGACTTGAGAGACTGGTCATTCAATTTTTAGAGTCACTCTGAGTGCAACTTTACCAATGGTATGGATGCGAGACATGCATGCAGGCAGCTTGCGCCTTATTAAGGGCTAAGAAATAAAACCCAAATATCTGATGCTCCCCATAGAATATTGCAGATTCTTTGTTCTCAATTTGTGGAATTTCAAATTTTTCGCTACAGAAAGCTATGGGTCTTACCCATGGGGCTTCGTCCTTAAACTTCGTATCAGCACTCCCTGATAATTTTTCGCACAGCTCTCTCGCAAGCGAAGGGGTGCATGAAACCTCTGCACAATGACGGTGGCAGCAACTACCATGGTTTGTGAAGTTGCTCAAAGGCAGCCAGAATGCAGGACATTCAACAGTAGTGTGGCTGGTGTTGTTCTCTTTTGGTAGCTTGGTTTGCGCCTGGTCCTGGCTGTGATTGGGATATTGGTCGACCACCGACGTTGGAGAGCACAATTAAGGAAAAGCGGATTAACCTTAGATAAGTAAATACAGTAACCTGCAGGCAGAAGCTTGCCACGGGCTCACCAAATACCAGGAAGCTGGAAAGCTGTGGAGTCATAACACTAACTTTGCTAAGCTCTGCCTCACTGCTGCTGAGTGCCACAGCACAAGAAGGAAGCCAGATTTTTACTAATCGGTATGTGTTAGGTCTCCCACTTTCGCCCATCTTTTTTGAAGTACTTACCATAGCATAACACAGGCCCTGAAAGACATTGTTTTTAGACACTTAGACGATAGAATGGTCTTTTCACACAAATTTAAAAAAACAGAAACAACAAGCAACAAACACAAGTTAAATACACTAAATCATTCATGAAGATTCTGGGAGAATTGCACCCACAATTTACTGACCTCTCTCCCTCTCCCACTGACGCTGCTTCTGAGCCAGCTTGGAGAAAGGGCGACTGGATGCTGTCCCAAGGTCCGGATGAGAGTTTGATAGTCGCTGAGGGAAGCCAGTGAGGGTCGGCTCGGTGGACTGCTCCCCACCACATGCAACTGTGCTGTTGCGTCTCACCCAGTTTGGCAAGCTGCACATGCAGGGGACACCATGCAGACTCATCAGAACACCTCGTTTGGACCATGCCTAGCTCAAAAATGTCACTGTAAAGTCAGGCCTTAAATGATGCCACATGAGGCATGAAAACAAGTGTCATCTGGCAGAAATGAAGAAAATTGAGCAGACAGGGGAAGGGAAATGAGGGGCTCGGTATGTCACAATGAGCGGCTCATTTCCTTAACCTTGTCTGCTCAATAGCTTAAAGGGGCTCTGAAAGGGGCTCTAATAAAGTTGCGGTATGCCTGGGATGTTAAAAGCAAGCCGCATTAAAAATATTGTCCACAAAGAATTTTTTTAATACGCTTTGTGGGCGCCGAGTTATCTGTAGTCAAAATTTTAATTTCAGCGTCTTCGAGCGTTTACCTCTCCTCTCGTCACTTTTTTGCACGCTGGAAGGTCAGCACTCCTCCGCCGGCCCCACCTTCGGAGGCGGAGCTTGCTGACCAGCCAGAGCTACGCAGCTTATTGGCCGCGGCCATGGTAGCTGCCTGACGTCGGAAAGAACCTAACCAATAACCATCTCTCAACTTGTACACACAGGTACGAGAGACGGAGGAGGGTGCGAGCATAAAAAAGCCGGCGAGAAGGGCTCACCAACTTTCGCGCGATTCTGGGTTCTCTGCTACGAGTAGAAGTGTATTATTTGGCACAGGTTTTCATGACAACACAATGCAGTGATTGAGAGAGGTGATGTGCTCTCCTCGGAAGGTGTTTCAGAGCCCCTTTAACGAGGGCCTCCATTCCGACAGTCTTGAGGCCATAGGAAGCCTAACAAAGGTTCCCGCACAGCTTCCGCCCTCACCATTTGATCACGTTCCACGACACTGACGGTAATAGAGGACGTACTGGTATTCTGCCACTATGGACAAGGGTGGCGCAGTTGAACACTCTCAATGTTAGGATACATGCAACATAAATACTCCAGAAATTAAAAAATAGGACAACTGCCGCCACTCAGTTGGTAGAGCACTGTATACAAAATTCAGAGGTCATGGGTTTATTATGGCTTTGTTAGGCTTCATCAGCAGTATTCCTTGGCAGCTCAATCTCTTAATGCTTTATATTCCCACTCCCCAGACTGCTTTAGCATACCTTAACAGCTCTGGGGATGAATAGTTTTTAGACTCCAGTGGAAGTCATTTCTGTCCAGTTACATTTGCTTTTAAAAGCCTGTGGTGCACCCTTTCCCCGTCATTTCGTGTTTAAGTTGGAAGCAGGAGGAGCCTACCAGTCATCCCCCGAAATTGGCAGTTTGTTCAGGGCACTGGTGATGGTTGGCACTGCGGCAGTTGAGATGGTGTCGGAAGAATCTGAAAAATGCATAGAATCATGAAATGTGCATGCTGACGTTCCATTAGTTTCTGCTAATTAAGGATTTTGAAATTTACTGATATGGCCACCAACACGGTGGCGACCTCAACAGGCCATTCGCAGCAGCAGATGGTAATCAAAGGTAGCCAAAGAAGAGGAGGAACATTGCAGGCAACCCTCTTGCACTAGTTTTCACCCGATTCCGTTACCAATTTTTGTGGTTATTTTACTACAAAAGCAGTGCTACAGTACAAAAGCACTGCTACAGTCGGTTTACTTTATTTACTGTTTTCATTTTGTAACACCTAATAAAAGGCCCCATCGCATTACGAGACATTCGGAATGCATACTTCTTGAAATCAGTGTATAGCAGGTGCTCCTATAGCAGGTGTTCCTAGGCTCGCATGGTGGGGCCCATTCGATGCGTTTCAACTATAACTAGCGTACTGCACCCAGTGATTATAATTCTTGGTGCTGCAATGATTACAAACTACTACCTCTGCGAAAAAGAAGAAAAAAAACGTTGAGTGGTGCCTGCACAGATAATCATGTCGAAATTTCTGCTTGCCATCAATTGATGCTCGTTGGCTGCACGGAACTATAGACAAGTTATTTTAATATAGATTTTTTTCTCTCTCTTCACAATGCTTTACGCACGGCTCGTACAAGTTTTTGAAAATGAAAACAAACACAGGTTTTGCTCTCACGTTTCAGTGGAATTATACATGGCGAGAAGGAAATAATGAATAAGTGGAACGTATGTGAACAAAGGTTGCGAAAAAGAAAAGCGATATGCAGCTCGCCCACCACGAGATTCGAATATCCCGGCAAGCAAGGAAGGTTGGCGTATAAAACGCACGAACAGGAGTTAGAGCAGTCAAAAAGAAGATTAACCCTCTTACCTTGCGCTTCCAAAGCTCTGAGAAGCTTCTGCAGCTGAGATTTCGTGAGCGTGATCACATCTTCAGAGCCTGCAGAGGTTTTGGGGCCCCAGTGCGCTGGCTCCGATGACGGGAACTCATTTCGGGACTCATTTCCTGGAAACATGCTCAGCGCCGATGAAAACACACTCACAAGATGCTCGTAAGGACACGAAAACTCGTCAGGCACCTGCACAAGAAGAATATACCGTAAGGTACTTAATTAAAGCGTATTCTAATTACGATAAAACAACTAATCCGCAACCGCACCGCGAGGACGACATCAGGAGCCAGCTGTCAAAATAAGCTTGAACAGGGTCAACACCATGACAACGGTTCCACTGGCCGACTAAACAATCCCGAAATGACCCTCCGCGTTGAAGCACGGCTGTAAGGCGCAAAACGCACAGAATTCGAGCACTAAACAGCGAACCACGCACCGGAAACACATTCGTTTTCGCTTTGGAATCCACACGCTTCACCGAACATCCCGCACATCTTCAAGCCAACGAACGCTGCAACGGAGGCGCTGGGACTCCGATAAAAAAAAAATCGCAAACGTGAGTAAACTACTTGAGCCCTCGTGCCGCGAAACTTGAAATCAAGAATTGCTTGAAATGACGCCCACAACACGGCGCCAGCATCGTTTGATCAAAGAGCAAGCTAAGAACCATCTCAGAGCGCAACTCAAGCACTTTAAACCAACAAAGTTGAACAAACTCGGAGGTGAAGTAAAAAGGTTAAAATCGAGGCTTGTACACATGGCTTGAAGAGCACACGCTGCGGTAATGGAACAGAATCGAAACTGAATGCCCGAACAAGAAAAACTAAATAACCAATGTTATTCATGTCACTCACAATAGCACTTTGATTGTAATAAAACCATTCTTTCAGAAGTTGTGAACACACATTTATATTTTGTGCAAAAAAAGTGACTGCTGTCGAAAACGTTGCGAAGAAGTTTTGACACACTACCGGCAGATGGCAATAGGTCACCACCAATAAACGTTTGCCGATTTGTGACGTCAGTATACTATGTTTTTTGTGTTTTCCGGACGGCAAATAAAAAAGAGTAAAAAATACTAGATCGTCTCAAAATGGCCGCCCATAACAGTGTGTCGGCAAGCGAAGGGCAGTCTTGGAATTCTTGGGCCGAAACTATCGGCTTCAGGAGCCCAGAAAGTGAGTTGAACTGATGGTTCTTACTCTTGCTTTCTTTCTTTATGCGTGTGACAAGGAATGACGTGCCTCCTTTGACTGCGGACAGCAGCAGAATAGCTCCGTGACACAAGCTAAGACTAAACGAATAATAACAAGCATCGCTGACACAGTTACATACGTACTTCTTATTTTAGCGTGTTGCATCCTTTCTTTCACAATCGGTTTCTAACGTCACGCTTTAAAATGAACATTTACGGGATGCCGTGCTTTTCAGCAGACGAAGACGCAGATTCAGAGGCAGAGACATCCAAAAGAGAGAGCGATGCCATGAAATTGAGAAAAGAGGGTAAGAAAATCTCGTCCACGTATTCTTGCTCCTTTCCAAGTTCTTCTCCGGCATTATTTTGGCATGTATGGTCAAAGAGTGCAACTGTCGACGCGTTCACAGCATTTTGGAACACTGTACGCGCGCGGCCGTGCAGTGCTCGACGGCCGAACGTTCATGTTTTGGTGCGCCGTTCGTATGGAGGGCTCGTGGTTCGCGATGAAAACAAGCCCTCCCCCGTAACTCCTTTCCTTTCGGATCATGCTGTCTGCCGCTGACGATTCGAACTGATTGCACGTTTCGAAAACGCCGTTCCCCGCGCCACATTCTGCACAATTTGGTCTGGCCCTCCGACAAACTGTGACCTTCAAGAAGCGAGCAAGCTGCTTGCAGCGGCTGCTGCTGCTGCTGCGTGTTGAGCTTCGTGTCTCGCTTCGGCTCCGTTCAGGAAGCAAAAAAATTGGGGAGGGTGGCGGATAACGGAGACGGTCGCCTCCGTTGCTCCCGGTTCGTTCGTGGATTCCTTGTTTATGTCCGTGGCCCGCCGACAGTTGCTGCGATGATGCGATCCCGAAACGTGTGTGCGTGCCGCGCGTGGTGAAGTTACGTTCGCGGACAGCTTCCGTACGTCGCACCCCCCTTCGGTCGCGCCGCCACCGCGGTCGTGTGCGTTCGGCGCTTTCCGTTACTGCACGCATTCAGAAACCACTGAGCGGCTAACGTGCTTTCTCGGTGGGCCCGCTTAAGCTGGCGTGGACAGTTGTTTTCGCAGGTGTCGCAACGGTAACGAGCAAAAATGGGCGTCTGCCGCGCCTTCTGTTTCAGATATGACGCTTTTTGGATTTTGTCCGGCCTGGGATGATTTCTATTTAGTAGTGTGCGAGATATGTAACCAAGTGACAAAACCACAGGCGCTACGAAATCACCTAGGTATGTTTTCTTTCTTTTTCGTGTGTGTGCATGCCGGCATGTGTGTGTGTATGTGTGCAAACAGATGAGTGTTCATGTATGAGTTAAAAGTGCTTAAAATGGATCTCACCTTTTGAGGGTGGATTGTGCATATCTGTAGATTAGATTATGCATATCTTTCCAAAAGGGAGTATCTTGTTTATAAAGTATCCCTTATGTGTAATATGTGGTTATCAGTGTGCAGTCAGTGCTGGAAGTTTTCTGTGCATGGGGAAAGTTTTTTTTTCTGCTTGCACATTTTTATTCTCAGTTATAGTGAAGGTTTTAAGGACAGCCTGTAATTTGTTGTTGAATTTGTTTGACATTTCTTTTGCGCATTTAGCCCAGCTTTGTAAAAGAAAATGCCTTTTTACTGGCCGTGTGCAGTTCGCCACTTTTCGAACATTCATTCTCAATTTTCAGCCTTGTAATTGGTAAGCTAGGAAGTAAGATGATGAGGCAAAAAAAAAAATTGAGGATTTACATTTTATTGTCTGTTCTTTTCTCAAAGGAATCGAATACATTTTACATTCAGGAGGCTGAAGTCAGAGACTTTACAAAACCTGTTAATGTTAAACAAATTAGCAAATGTTATGAAGTAATAAACAAATTCATTGATACAAAGACTCATTAACTAAGCGTCAGTTGAAGTGTTGTTGCATTGGATAAGTCGTCCATTAATTTCTAGTATATTTCAAAACAGTGTGTCACGGAAGTTTGCTGCAGCTTGCTATTGTGAGTTTTTGGCTGCTGTAGCAAGTTATTGTACCTAGGAAAACAAGTTGACTGTAAATTGGATGTTTGCATGTATTTATGGAAAAAAAAAAAAGCAGTTTCTGGTGAAAAAACTTGTATTCTTTAGATATCCAGTGAGTACAAGTTATTAGATGTGTTGGATGAATAGCAGATTATACACACTGCTTAATTTTGCTTGTGAGCCCCAGCACCTTTTGCCTATTACCATTTTTGCGTGATGTGCCTGTCAAATTTTACGTGTCTATCAAATGCAGTGACCACAATGGTTAACAAATTAGTACTGTTACTACCTGAAAGGTTTCTCTTCGCAAAGTTAGAAAAAGTAGGCTTGTTGGCATTAATGTTGAGCCATGCTTTTTCAGTACCAGCTTACATGTTCATTGCATTTATTTCATAATGAATCTAAGAATTCATCAGACATTCAGGTAGTAATGTTGTAGTGTGCAGTAGTAGTGTACACACAGCATGCAAAGACGAGCAAAAAGACAGAAAAATAAAATGTCCTTACCTCTGCCACCAGGTATAACTGGCTTCAGTAGTGTAAAGTAAGATTGGGTTTTGGCACACTTTTAGGTCATTATTATAAATGGGGAATTGAATGTGTTCATGAATTTGGCCATGTTGTGATGTCAGTGCACGTTAAAGAACCCCAGGTGGTCGAAATTTCCGAAGCCCTTCACTACGGCGACCCTCATAGCCTCAGTCTCTTTGGGACATGAAACTTCCATAAACCAAACCAAACTGAATTTGGCCATGGAGAATGCAGTTGTTGGTCATCGTTGCCTCTGATATGGACACATTGTCTCTGTCACCTTATTATGCTATGGCTGAACCAGTTGTATCAAAGGCATGTAGCTGTTCAAATAATGCATTGTAATTAATGGATTCAAAGGCTGCAGAGATATCAATAAGAACTGAATCAGCAAACATATTTGCGCCAGTTGAAATCTTGTGTTACGATACTAGTACAACACTTGTTTGTGTTGCTCCTGTTATGAGAGAACTTTGTGAGATAACTTGTCAAGCATTCTGAAAAGTTCTTTTCATAGACTTTACAGGAGGGAAAGGCAGATTAACAATTGGGCAATAATGTGATGTGTCATATTTATCTATTTTCAAAAAGTAGTAGCATTTAACCCTGGAAAGGTGCCTGACTTAAAGATCAGATGAAAGGCAAATGTGAACATGCCACACACAGAGCGGGCTTACATTTTGATGTGCGGGGAGTATTGAGACCATGCCTTGCATTTCTGTGCTGTTGGTGGTGCATAGTTTGTGGGATATTCATTACCATAATGTCAAGTGTTATGCTGCAGCTGCCGTGTCGTTACACAACGGAACAAATACCACCTGCGCTCAAGATAGGTAGGGTACGTGTTTTGTTGCTGCAGCAGTAGTGCTAGCTGTGAGTGCAGTGTGAAATGGCAGGAATTGAACCGCTGAAAGTGGTTGAGTAATTCCAGTTCGCTTTTTTGGCGTGTGCCTTATTATTGTGCACTAGCTATTGACTGGCAGCGTTCATTATGTCTCATGTTTTGTTGCAGTTTCTAAAAAGCTGGTGAGAAGTCATTTGCATTTTGTTCAGTTCACCCTTTTTTTGTCAACTTAAGCACAGCTCTTGATGTCGGTTTGCTTTATGGCTATTATTGTTTCTGTTTAGCAGCACCAGCCCATTGCCTGAACAAGGCTTTCTTTACAGAATTTTATAGCGCACACTTTCTTCAAAACAAACACTGAGGCATCATTTAAATAGTGGAGGTAGCTTTCAGATGAACTTTGTATTTTAATTTTATCATCACCAATTTACTGTGTCTTCTACTGATTGGCTTGCCAACCTGTTCAGTATATGTCTGCCTGAACTACTGTGCGTGCATGTAATATCTGTACATAGTCTGCTTACACCAGTGCAGCTGCATTGAAGTAAATCGCTTGTAGACTTATAGAATTGGAGCATACAAGTGTGGCTGTAACGGCATAAGTTTTCGTGCTTGCTAAACATCTGGTGGAAGGGCTGCAAAAATGATGCATACACAGAAAGTTTTTTTGTTTCTGATAGAGCACCTAGTTTTTGTTTGTCCTTGGTGTAGGACCTAATGGTTAATTGCAACTAGTAGTCTTGTGGTCAAAATGTTTGTAAACGGTATGGCTCATGAAAAGTGCTTTTTGATATGCCATAATTGATGCAAAAACATTGTGTGCAAAGTTGAATAAGCAGGGAAAATTTGGTAAATCATATATAGAGGATCCGCCAAAGGTCTGCAGGCCACATTGTTTACTTTTCAGCACTGTGGTGGAGCCCCTGCAACAACCCTAAAGGTCAAAAGGTCTTAAATGGGTTCCCTTCACCCTGCACAAATTTATAGACTTCAAGAGTGTTGTAGCCTCCCACTACACTGCTGAAAAGGAAGCCTTGTAGCCTAGATGAACAAAGATGAACATGTTGTGTGCAAAGGTGCAGCCAGCAGCCACACGCAGTGCATGCTATACGAAATGAAGCATAAAACATGCCTTGCAGTATTTGAACGTATGGGAAGGCACTGCAGCACTTGTCCTGTGTTCTGGGAGCACTGTTCTCTTGATAGTCTGTTTATGGGAAACCTTTCAGCACACATTTTTAAGCCAAACTGCATTTGTTTTGCTCAGATTGGTTCGCTGTCTCAAACTTTTTCACATTTCTTCTCTGAAATCACAGCAGAAGGTGCAAGGGATGGCACATGATCATTAGTTCTGCTTCCTTGCCACACGGCGCTGCTTTTTAAAATTTATTTTTCTTTCTTTGCCAAGTGTAGAGATACCTGTGTGACACTGCTTTATGTCCCTGTGACCGTTCAGAGCAAAGGCATGGCTGCGTCGGCTCCTTTGTCCGCGGAGATCGTACGGCCGACCCCTCTCTCCTCCATCCTGCGGGCGGGGGAAAGTCTTCAGGGCACAGCTCCTCTTCATCGTCCTCCTCTTCATCGTCTTCTTCCTCGTCTTCGTCCTCTAACACATCGTCCTCTTCTGCACCGCGGCACTCTGGTGGGACTGCTGGGCGCCCATTGTCGACGGCAAAGGCTCCAGCTGGATCCTCATTGTCAGGTGAGTGTATTATGAGGGGTGCATTAATCAAGCTTAAAATGCTTACTGCAGCTCCATCGTGAGTTGCACAGTCTACAGTCTGAAAGACCACCGTGGAATAACGAATGTGACTGAAATTCACGAGAAGTCGCTGGAATGCAGTTGCGAGATCACTTGCTTTCTATCATGTGACGCCCCTACATTAGGTCAGTGATCATTTACTAAAGTGAACCTTTTCCTTGTAAATGCAACCGTATTGAAGGGTAGAGATCATTGACTGGTAGCAACTGCAGCATATGTGTTCAGCTTGCTGATTTAAAATAAAGAAAAAGGAAATAGCTCTTACACGAATTTCTGTATTTGAAACTTGTACTCCGTTGCGAAAAATGTTTGAATTGCACAATGATGTCAAAGAGGTCCACCTTCATTAACTTGCTCAGAATGATAATAATTTTCCCAAAACCGAGGTAGGAAGAGTGGTTTGAGGAAAGAGTCCTGCTGAATGTATCGGCGAAAAATAGCAGGGTTTAAAAGGCAGATGTGCACAGCATCAAGTGATTGATAATTCTTGAAGCAAAAAGCGCTGACAAAGCCTGTGTTATTTCCAGGGATGACAAAAGAGGAAAAGGACTCCCAGTTCATTACTGCTTTCAGTAGCAGTCAGAAAATGACATTCACTATGATGGCGTCATTGTATGTCGTGATGGTGGTATATATTTTTAAAAAATGTGCACTGCGCATTGCATTTACTGAAAGAATTTTAGTGGCATGCAAAAATGTGTCCTTTGCGGACTGGAGAATTTTGTGCTGAACATTCCAGATTTGCTGAACTGTGTCAGCGCTGTGAGTGAGAAACAAGAATACAGCTCTGATACTATTACTTTAACCGCCTGTTTGTTCGCCTATTGACTACCTGTTTGGTTTGCTGCTTATGTCAATTTGCATATTTTACCAGCGGTTGAGCAGAGGTACTCTCTTTCAATGCTCTATGTCCTGGCAGTTCAATAAATGTTTGCAAATCTGAGCTCTTGGGTTATGCGAGTTTTTTATACGATAGCAGTTCTCTTTGCGCTTCTATCCTCGGTTTTGGTTTCAGTTCTGCACTGTCAACCTCAAGATACCATCTGGAAAGTTATCACCTTGGTAATAAGATGCCATTTTGTTTATCATCTGGTATGAGAGGACTTATCGGGAGATGTGGCGAAAAATATTTGATTTTGATCAAAAGTACTGATTTCTGGATTTTGGTTATGCAAGGTTCATAAACTAATAAGGAACATGTCTTCCGATTTTAGCCATAATTTTTTGTGTGAGAAACCTAGAAAAGGAGATGTTTTCCGGTGAACGTGCCAAGTGAGGTATAGCAAGCAGTCTCCCAAAACATTGTTTCCAGCACGCAGCGCAGTGGCAAACAGGCATATAACAGTTTGGTTTTGGTGTTTCTGACCTGTTCAGGCATTTTGTCATGAGTGTTGCAGAATTAAAAATGGAAGTGAAAACAATTTAATCTTGTCTTTGCAAGCCATAATTGGTTAGTGGAAACTCATCAGGTGACCTTTGAAGATGAATTTTTTTTTTCATTAGACCTTAATTTTATTGATGCCTACGCTGCTTAACTTTACTTTTCAGCTTATTTCCATGCATGAGCAAAGTTACTTCATAGTTCAAAAACAACGAAACGAGAAAAAGCTGCAAGGAATTACCACTGAACAGCATCACATCAAAGAGGTGGATCTTGCCTTTTCAGCAGCTGTTTCTAATTGAGGAAAAAGGCCCGTCAAACAAATTTACACTTGCTCAAATCTTTGAAGTTTTGGTTTGTTTATTTTTCAGTTCGTATTTTGAGCCAAAATTGTGCATTTAGTAAACTGCTATTATTAAGGCTCAGCCAAAATTTACTTAATTTTTAAAATTTACTCAAGGTGCAGCCAAAATTTAGATGCACAAAGTGTGTCTGTGTGATGCAGTTCTTTGAATATTTATAATAATTTATGAACTTTTTTTGGCTAACGGCCTGTAACAAAGAGCTGTAACAAAACCAAAAAACTCTTTATAACTCATATTCTTGTTTAGCTATTCAAAATCTAATCTCATATTTGGATTCTACATAAGAATAACACTTTCATGGTACTTGTGATCAGGACTGTGCCAAAAATTAAAATAAAATAGTTTTAAGACCCACATCTCTTCATAAGTTGTAAAAAATCTTTAGCTGGTGGCTTCAAATTAGTCTTTAAGGTGTGAGCACTCTTGTGATGTGGGCCATATTTACAGGCAATGAGGCTATCTAGAACTAGCATCATGTAAACTAAACCAAATTCTACTACTATTTAGTTCAAAGTACTAGGGATCTTTTATAACGATAAATTTTATATACACTTCCATGTCACTTGAAGCTGATGTCTTATTGCTGTTTTTCATCGTTTCTTACTATTACCAAATCATTGGAATAGATAGCCATAGAAGGAGCATGCTTGCTAGCCTGGCTTTTTTCGCTGCTCTTGACATTCTTATCTTCTGACTTGTTTCTTTTGGTTGCAGGCGTTCAATCATATTCTTCATGCATGAGATCAGAAAAGAGTTGCAAAAATAGTACTGCTGCGACATCTGATAAAACCTGGCCAACTTTTTTTTGCTTTGAGGAGAGAAAGGTTACAGTGCCAGCCGGTGCAAAGCATTTTTTTTTTTTGTACAGTACGAACTGCTCGCTGCAGAGTTTTCATGTGCAGCTGCTCTCGGTGACAACATTCCTCGTATCAGTGTGTGTGCATCGTTGCCTGGCCACAGCTTTAGCATTTTTCTTCTTTCCTTTACTTACTCTCTCTCTTTTGGTGTGCTACAATATCCTGTCAGGTAACTTCTGGTGTGTGCAGTCTCCTAACAAGGTGCATGTATGCATTCCATAGGGCGACACAGCAGTGCTGCTATGGACAGACTGAAACGCAACAACCACACCCTGGCTCCTGTTGTCCGAGTTGAGCGTATGCCCCTCCCACGACTACCCGAAGCTGCGGCAGCACGGAACAGCTCGCCTGGGCATGAAAAAGAACTGCCCTCGCCTCAGCAGCCACCGCCTCTGACACCTGGAGGGCTGGGGCTCCTCTCAGGACCGGGGCCAGGACAGACGGCCAATCACATCACTGCTGCAAACACAGGCGCTGTTGGCGCGTCAATGACAGGGATGCCTACTACCACAACTGTGATGCCCACTCCCATCAGAAAGGCGGCTCCCTCTGCCAGCAGTGGTTCCACAGCCGCGGTTGGTTCCTCTCTCGGAAAGAAGATGCAGCGAGAGAGGAAGTTGCTGCCCTGCAAAGGTGCGGGCCTGTGTGTTCTTAGGAGGTGTATGCAAATGGACAGTGGGCCAGTTGCTGATAATGCAAAGCCAGTATGAAAGCAGTGCAAAAGTGTGTACTATGAGGAAATGTGGTCAAGGAAGGCGCATTCATGTGTTTCACATTTTTCTCACAGGGACCTCTGGATTTATCTAAAGTAGAAGTTTCATAATCTTTGTTGTACTGTTAAATCGAGGAGAAACTAAAATTTTATATGTAAGGCTACCTTTGCTAATGTCTACTCACTTCACAATACTAGTGCAACAGGGTCTTTAGTCTGGAAAATTGGATATGTTTCATTGTTCTGCCCTCTCGATGTCTATAGTGTTTACCTTGCGAGCATGCCTGCTGCTGTTGTGCTGCCACTACGTTGTGATCAAACGAGTCCATTTCATCGGCAAGTACAAGTCTCACCTCAGCGGTATTTTCAAGTTCTGTGCCCGTCATCCTCCTTTATAGTCAGCTTTTATTGCAGAGATTGAGAGCTGTGGTTCATTAAGCCATTCCAGATGCAGTGCGATTGAGAAAACTTTGGTGTGGAATGAAGTTGAAAGGAAATCTTGTGGAAGCTGTACTTTATCCATCACACCAATACATTTTGAAAACAGTTTTTTCTATCTACTCACCAGTATCTGGCCTTTGTGAGAGGATTCGTGGAGGCCTTACTTCTTGCGCAGTGTAATAGTCTACTGGCATATTTTGTAGTGTTTGCAGAACACTCCTTCCTAACTCATACTAGGCAAAGCAGGGGTGTGAAATGAAATGCGAACAGAACTGCAACATGAACACAAAAACACAAAAATCATAGCTACTGGATGGGAAATACCGGCAGGGTCGGTTTAACATTTCCAAACAAGTGGCTTTTCACACCTTCGAAGTGTAAATTAACTGCACTAGTATCCAAACACCGCCAGTCAGGATCTCGTTTTGCTGTTCCCATTTCATTTGCCTTGTTTGAGTTTCATCTGATGCTGAGACAGTATAACTGCGCTGTTATGTTCCTGGGCGCTTCGTTTTCCTGGATGCTATGTTTTTATTAGCTGGTCCCACTATACCTCTCATAGAAACCCATGCAATGCAGACTGCTATCAACATTGATAGCATCGATAGTAAACCGCATAGAAGCGTACTTGTGCGGGAACTTCACCCACTCCACACATGCTCCCTTCTCACTGTGCAGCCTCCGCTCCACCGACAGCTGCTCAGGCAGACACGGAAAAAGCCATCGCAGGGCATTTAGTGTGTTCTGTGCGCGCAAAACAATTGCAGCAGCCACAGAAGCAGAAGCTTTGTAAATTCTAGACAAGTGTGTTGCGCTTGTAGGAAATGAAATATGGTAGACAACCATTTGCTATTTTCTCATTTGCTGTATTTGGCTTGTACATTTTCTCATCTAGTGCGTTTTTTTACACGAGCTAGTGAATCTGACTGCAGTATGTTGAAATCGTGGTAATCACCACTGTCTCTGTGTGTTTGCTTTTTTTGTTTGTTTTCTGCAGAAGTGTAAGGCTTTGCGGTGCGTTTCAAGCTCCGTTCCTTGGTTATCATTGTTGCATCCTTGTCAGATAGGCATTTCGTTGTGTTCTTGTAGTCCCTCAGGCAGAATCGCTTTGCATGCATGTGTAATCGTAACTTATTTGCCGCGAGTATATATATATATTTTCTTTTTTTATAGTGTTGTTTATTTCCTCTGGCCATAAGGGGAGTTTGGAAGAAAAGAAAAGAAAATAGTGGGTGGATGTTAAATAAAGCAGGAAAGATGTGCCGATCTAATGAAGGCAAGGAGGGAGCGGTGATGTGGCCCCTGCGTCCAATCAATATATGAGGACGGGTTGTCTGGGTGGAGACCCGCTGCTGCCAGGTAGTGAATTCTAGTTGGCTTCAGTGCCAGGCAATCTCGCAACAAGTGGTGAGTGTCGACTTCAGTGTCTTGTGAGTTGCAGACTGGACATCCTAGGCGGGGATATAAGTGGCAAAATTGAGGCCACGTCCGAGTTACGGCAGGAGTGAGGGCAACTCCGACCCCGATCCTCCGGAGCACAACCTCCTCGACGCAGTTGGTGACAAAGTCTTTGTCATGTGCTTGCAAGGCTGCTGCATTGCTTTCGCAGTGATATGTGTGTGGGTACTTGCTTTGAAAAGCACTGTTGCTGTTGTGCTGTTCACCCGCTGAAAGAAGAAAATGATTGAGTGGTGCGTGTGTGCCATTTTACTGCAGTTTGTTGAGAGAAATCCTCCCAGGTGTTATAGGTTTCAATCGAGGGAGTGAAAAGTGTTCAGTACCACTGAACTGCTACTGTATGGCTGTCTATGACACAAACTTTATTAGCCGTGTGGGTGCTTTCAGGTGCATGCTAAGCAACAGTTGACCCCGGATTGAAACCTGCTCAACCTTGGAAGGATTTCCCCAAGACACATTGTTGTCTTCTGCCAGCCGTTCTAGTTAGCTTAGTTTGTATAGCACCTGCCAGAGACTGGTAGCAGTTTCAGGTTTGAGTACCAGACAAGGACACTTTACTTCAGCTGCAAGCAATCTGAGAAAGCTGTGTAACTTTCCTTTGTAGCGATATAGCTGTCTTCAGATAGATTCCAGAGTTATTATGGACCCCTGTGATTTGGCGCTCTTTTAGAATATGCTGTGTATAGTCGTAGAAAGCTGCGAGTCGACAGTTTTCTGGTAAAATGGGAGAATGTGCAGTACAGCTGTTTGAGATGATGGGGAGTCTAGAAGTAAACGTGTATTTTTTTCATCTTTCCTTTGCAGATCGTGAATATGATCCAAACAAGCACTGCGGCGTACTGATTGGAGACAGTGGGAGGCCGTGCACACGTTCCCTCACCTGCAAAGTGGGTGCTGTCTTGAGACCTTTTCCAAAATATACGAAGTACATGTAGCTGTGCCACACGGGAAAACGACAAGCTTAGGGCGGGATGTAGATGTTCAAGCCATTTCTGTTTTGATTGAGCGAAATGTAACGAAACTGTGCAGTCCAGTTTAGCTTCTTAGCTGATTTCAAATATGTAATCACTTTTTCATTATGTCAGTAATTTCTCTAGATGTTACACATTTACGTGCCTTAGTTTGCAGACACAATAGGAAAAAAGCCACTGGTCACAAAACTATTAACAACATCTGGCTAGATAGCATAAAGTACAAGGAATGCATTGTAGGAAATGCTCTTCAGATTAAGTCAATTTTAATTATTGTGCATTAATGTTCAGTGTTAATAGGACTGGTTAACGAGTAGTCTAGATTAGAGTGCACAAAAAGTTTGCGAGCATAAATTGAAAAATCTTCTAACATTGCATGCTTTATTCATTTAGCATCATGTTGCAAAAAAATTATTGCTCTAGCTGCTCTAGACGCAGAGATGATGTTCTTGTAAACTTGCAGATGTTTGTGTTCGAGAAAACTAGGAAAAACAAACAAAGATTAGATGTATCATAAATTGGCATTATGTCTAACACTTTATTCAATAAATGGAGAACTTCATTGCTAGGTAGAATATGGGCTAAAACCGGAAACAGAAAGCTGCGGAAACATGTTGCGCAACGATGATGATAATGGATGTGGTGTGGGAAAAACTAACTGGCACTATCTTGTAGCGCTAGGTGCGTTTTTGGCACGTTTTAGTTTTTTTTTTTTCCAAAATTGTTGCGGCCGAAAGTGGGGGAGCGGGCTGTACACAAGGGCAGCTTATACACGCATATGTACAGTACTTTACTATTTGATTGAATATTCGAAATTGAATATTTGCACACCCCTAGTAAATAATGAAAAACATGGAACCTTGGAACCTTTTAATATAAGAGACCTCTTATTCAAGAGACAAAAACTGCTCTCTGGTACGTCTGTTTTAAAGGGTCAAGGTGGTGCTGGATTACCATCTTCTTGCTGGGAATATCTTACCTGATAAAAAAATGACAGGAATATTTTTTTCTAGAGCCACAGGCGGTGCATGTGGATTCTGCTGTGCATTGTGACCTTTATGAGTTGCAGGTATGACAATAGGTCGTTTTCAGGCAAACGAGTGTAGATTAATGTCAGTACTGTCATTGGGGGTATGGCTTCTAGGCTTGTCCACAGTGTGCTTTGTTGACTCTACCCTTCCATTGTCTTTTATGCTTTTTCTTTCCCCTGTGGCATTGCCTGCGTGTCGAACGTTGCATGATGTTGCTTTTGTGTGTTGCGCACACGATTTCCATCCTATTGTGCGCACTGCGCATAACCTCTTGTATTGTCTTGAATGGTTTTTGGCATTTATTTTAGTGCCATTTGATAATGCAACCTTCTGACGCCTGTTTTTTTCTGGTCCGTTGATGTCTGGATGGCTGGTGTTTTACTGTAACAGGGAAATAATGCCTTTTACTTGGGTCTGTGGTACAGGTGTAAGTTAACAAATTTCCATGGGCCCCATAATGCCTTTTTCTCTTTCTTGTGGTAATTGAAAAGTTCTCTTTGCTTGGTTTGCTTGTTTTTTTTTAATCCCTTGTTTTCGCAGCAGCAGTTCCAAGCTCTAAATGGTTTCTTTGCAGACCCACTCTCTGACAATGCGCCGGGCTGTGGTGGGAAGGCGCAAGACCTTTGACGAACTCCTTACTGAGCATCGTGCCACCAAGGAGGCTGCGCTCAATGCCAGCAAGTCTGCACACCCGCCTTCGTCTTCAGCCAGCTCTGGGACAGAAGCAGCCGCAGTGTCATCGGCACCATCACCGTTATCATCACACCATGCTGGAGGCCAGTCGTCGTCTTCCTCAGCGGCAGTGTCATCTGCCAACAAGCATGGATGCCCCAGTGAAAGTGAGTTTTTCCCAGGCCTCTTATCCCCTTCAGTCAGGCACTGAAGGGGATAAGATAGCTATTATTTGCTATTTTTGTCGGGTCCTCGTATTTTCTCATTGTGACTCAAAACTGCTTTGAGGGCTCCTGTAATACTTTTGACTCATTGCGGTCATAAGAAGTCATTAGGCAAACAGATCGGCACCTTTTAGGGATGCTGAGGACAAATTGAGGTTGACCTGTATTGATTATATTGCTGCGTTCAGCAGTCAAACCCCGCTACAATGAAGACTGTGCATTTCCGATTCCCATTTGCAAACCATAAAAGGCAGTACAGTTAGTTTCCATCCCATAACGAACAATTTTCAGAGTGAGGTTCCACTTCAATTAATTTTGTGTAAGCAACAGATTTCTTTTTCCTTTTTTTTTGGCATCCACATAGGCCCATATCTCATTAGATTTCACCAAAGACTATTGCCGACGTCAATTTGCACCTTCATTAGTGCAGCTTTCACTGCCTGCGGAATCGGAATTAATGTGCAAACATGTGCGTATAAATATGTGATGTGACACTCCCCGTAAACATTCGGAAATTTGAAAATTTCCTATTTGTCAAACTTGCGACGAAACATGTGGCATTTCCAAGCAGCAGCATTTTGCACTGCTCATGTCGGTTATCACATTTACTCGCGTAACTTGCACGTCCCTAATTTATTACCCGGGTTTGTAAACAAAAACATTTACTCGCATATTTTATGCTCCTTGCTGCGCAAGCGCACCAGCATGCACACGGGTGCACGCAGGGGGGGGCTTGCAAAGATTGGCACGGCTGCAAAGGTGAGTGAATGGTGTCAAAAAAAGTTTGTAATTCGCGTGTGAATTGGTTCCAATAAAGAAAAGTCTATTGCGCTCTGTTTATCCGGCTTGCTTGCGCCGGCAGTTGCTTTCCTGTATGAACGGCTGCAAGAGCAAACTTCCAGTAACCCCCGGGAGCGTGCCTAGTGCCAGAATCCGAAACTTCCGAACTGTTGGCTGTTCTGTTTGGCACCGGTCATGCCAGGCCACATGTCAGTGTGCCGGTTTATTGCCTTGTATCTTTATTTTCCCCTGACTGCTGGTTTTGCGATTGTATCGTTCAGTGTTTATTGCTTTGAGCTGCATGCCCGCCATCATGCCATCATATGGGAGACTAATAACGTGCGTCTGGAGTGGGCGGGCGGGCGGGGGGTATGCGTCGACATATATTTGATGTCAAACTTTCTTTTCGGCCAGCAAGGGGCGCGAGTTGCGGAGTCAACTTATATGCAACAATATACCGTATAAATTGAGCGTTATGACCTTTGTAAAGTTTCTTAGGACATGTTCGCCAAATCTCCGCCTAATTTGTGCAGCCCCTTTTTGAAGCCCTGATTTTAGGAAAAAAAAAATGTTTAAATGACGCGAGTAACTGTGGTAACTTCTTTTCCCACCATAGAACGATTGCCAGTACACATGGCAAAAGCTCAGACGTGGTAATGCTAGGCCTTGCATAAAACCAGTTTCTGACAACCATTGAGAGCCACTGCAGCATAGCTGCTGTGTGCTTGCGGGTTGGAAAACGAAGCTCAACACTATGCATGTCATTGCATTTGCCACAATGCAATCGGGGCCATGTTGTCCACAACGCGAGTGTTCATTACATCGCTCATCAAACACGCACAAAGATAAGGCACTTTTCGTTCAAAGCAGCTGAACCGCCGGACGCAATCACAAAATGGCAAACGGATGTAACTTCGTGAAGACTGAGCGCCACTCGGTCGACACGGTCAGAGAAACCCAAGTGACGAAATAGTGCACTTATGAGACCCGCCGCGGTGGCTCAGTGGTTAGGGCGCTCGGCTACTGATCCGGTGTACCCAGGTTGGAACTCGACCGCGGTGGCCGCGTTTCGATGGAGGCGAAACACAAAGGCGCCCGTGCGCTGTGCGATGTCAGTGCACGTTAAAGATCCCCAGGTGGTCGAAATTATTCCGGAGCCCTCCATTACGGCACCTCTTTCTTTCTTTCTTCTCTCAGTCCCTCCTTTATCCCTTCCCACTGAGATGTGAGATAGCTCCTGCACAATTTCCTTCCCCCAACAACCAATTTTCAACGTATGGGACAAGCGATAACTGCCCGCGACAACGTCGGCGACAAAAGCAAGTTGATGGCGATGACGATCCGGCTGCCACCTCGAAGTGTCAGATATCGCAGGGACCTCTACTGGCAACAATTTAGGTACCGAAAGTATGTCAAGGCAATCCAGCTGCAGCATAAATCCACCTGAATCCAAGATGGCGCCTTTTGTGCCGCCGAAAAGCCGATAAGATGGCCGATTTTGGCCCGAAGGCAACTAAAATTAGTCAGAAAAATTGGACTTTTGAAGTCCGAAATATCCGTCGCGAATATGTATGCGCTTCTATGGGGTGACTGACGGTGCCTCATCAAGGTCCGAAATATCCTACAAGTCCAAATTATTGGAGTCCGAATTGCCCGTCGGCTACTGTATAGCACAACGTTCCCCCAGTGTTGCTAGGCCTAGCATGCATCGCATCGAAGCTGCAGCAAAAGTGCTTTGAGTCTAGCCACGGTTTACTGTAAAAGGTCTAACCTTGTTACCGGTTTGCCATCACAAAATAATCTCTTATTGAAATGAACGTATAATTCCTTTGATAGTGAAGTGCACGAAAAAGTAGGCCACACAAACGCCATCTTACACTGACAGCCACGAGTCGCATGTGTGGTGTGCCACTCCGAATCATTGACTAGGACATCATTACTGTCACTGAAGCACCAGATCTGCAGCGGATCTTGATCTTAACTTAGAATAACATGATGATTGCTGTTAAACTGATCTAGCAACCTGTTCTACTCAATGCAGTTAATTCATGTCATTCATAGGGCAAGAGTGCTTTCATCCTTACATGTATACTTGAAGGATTCACTGGGACTGCAACTAATTCGTCATAAAAATGCGTGTCGCAGCATAAGAACGGGAGGCATAGTCGGGCTCTGCTCTAGACTGATAAGTTTTTACGGAAAAAGTGTCAGTCCCGCATTACGGCCGCACCTCATCAAAACCGCGGAAAAAAGTGTTGCCCTTACACAAGTACTTAGCCAGAGAATTGTAAAAAGGTATTAAGTCTACAAAATAGTTTATTGGGGTCACTACTTCGCGATTCCTCCCCTCCCGTATTTAGTAATGCTAAATAGTCGTTACTGGTGTAGTAAGTAAATTGTGATGATGGGTGAAAACAATATTTGTTTGCAATATGTTTCTTTGTTTTTTCTTTCACAGCTCTGTTTTACGGTAAGCATTCGTTTTTAGTTTAAATCGCTACATTGATGTTCGACACTGTTCAAAAATATTAGATTCAGCTCGCAACCAATTTTTGTAATTTCACCACACTAATCCTTAGCTGGATGTTGAGGTGTTGGCTGTGTACCACAAAGGGGGTTTACTGCTCGTTTGCAGGTTTGCCGGGCAACCGAACGTCGGGTGGATCGGGGCATTCGCTGGTACGAGCCCCCATCAGCAGTACCAAGCAGGCAACATTGTCAAAAGGGTCCACCGGTTCCTCTTCGACGGGAACCAGCAGCAGGCCAGACCAGCATCCAAAAAGGTTGGTGTGCACTGCACTGTGTGTTTCAAAGCTTGTTAATTTTGATATCTCAGGATTGGAAGTAATTGTCTGGCCTATCCAAATACTCGTGCAATGGAGACAACAAAACTGACGTCAGTTGCTGCAGTGCACCTGTGTTTTTTGATGTACGCCTGCTGTCATAAGTTTATGGAATGTGACCTTGGATTAGAAATTTAATTGCTGTGCATCTAGGGTACCTCCTTTGAGATTTAATGCTGCACCGTGTAAATGACACAAAGTTAAGCTGCAAATATCAATTTTAGGCTGTGTCCAAGGACAGCTATCAAATTTATTTATTTCGCCAGTATTGTACTCCATAAATGTCTGAATGCGTGCGTGCTTTTCTCTTCTAACTTTTTGAAACTATCTTTTAACACACCTTTTTAAAATCATTTTTATTATGACATCTCAAACACCTGCAACCGCACCCCTAAATTTACAATACTTACTCACCAGCATGCATGTATCAGCAACGGTTAACATGAATCTTTCTAAAACACTGAGGGGCTCTTTGGTGCTCTTTTAGGGTGAACAATTTCAGTGTTAATTCTTTGTCATGCGGGACTTTTACTTAAATTCCTGTGTTTCAGAAACGTAGCTAACGCAGTCCTGCCCATGTGACACCTTACTAGCTGCATCATACATCAGGGTCTGTCATGCTTACTGCTACTTGACAGTCAACATATGTTTGTGCCTCTTTGGTTGGCCTGCTTAACTGCGTCTTGGTCGGGGCACTGTAGAGATTGGCAGGAACGGTGAAAGCATGTCACGATCACAAATTAAACAAGTTGTCATGAACACTTTAGAGCATTATTGTTGTTCAGAAATTGATGATTGTGGTGACCTTGCTTCGGCAGCTGGTTTTGCCTTTGCCTTGGCTCCGTAAGGAGACTTGGCACTGGTTAGATAAACCATGCACTTACAGATGCCTAACAGTACAGTCGCTGACCATTTATTTGGACCTCACGGGGGCCGCATAAAAGTCCAAATAAACAGGTGTCCGAAAAAACAGGTTCAGAAAAAAAAAAGGAACCCTTTATTTTCACGTACTTACTCGGGCCCAGCAGTAGGCTTAACGAAATCGTGAATGTGCTGTTGTACGCTGCTCCGTTTACGTGCAATCAGATCAGCCTGCATCTCTGAGAGGGTCGTTCGGTCACTATAGACGGCTGAAAGGACAGTCACTACGTACAAGGTCCACGTGCGACGGCAGCAGCGCACATGGTGCATCATCCTCAGACTCCGAGTCATCGTTCAGTAGAACAGCAGAAACCTGACGAATGGTCTCGTTGTCGTCAACTTCTGCGCATGTCAGCACAGCACTGTCAGCATCTGAGAAGCTGTCAAACGAGACGGCGTCCAGAATCTCGATGCCACCAGTGTGCAGGTCTCGAAGAACACTTTCGGCATCAGTAGGGAGCACATAGCACGGCGGCAGATCCTGGGTTGCCACGGGATCTGCTTCATTGGTCACAGCAAATCCAGCGTGCTGAAAGCAGTTCTTTCTGTATAGTGACTGCCTTTCAGGCATTCGCAAGCATGTTTATTGCCGACAGAAGGCTAACAGCGTACTGCTTGCCGGCGTCGACACACAGGATCGTGCGGCTCAAGAGGCATGCTTTGTAGAGGACCTTCAGATTTTTTATAACTGCCTGATCCATGGGCTGGAGGACACTTCTGTTGTTGGGTGGCAGGAATTCCAAGTGGATGGACTCGAAATCATGGATGTGACCGTGTGCACCGCAGTTATCCTCAAAGAGCAGTACATTCTGGTTTTGCAACTTGACTTTCCTGTCGAGTTTGCGAATGTAGTTGCTGAGGAGCTGCTGTGTGATTCACGCTTTTGTGTTGGCCTCGTACCACACCGGCAGCGACTTCACTCCCTTGAAACATCTCTGGCTTTTAGATTTTCGAATGACAAGAAGCGGAAGCTTCTCCTTCCCTGAAATGTTGTTGCCTACCATTATCGTGAGGCGCTCTTGACGAAGCAAGGGTTCTTTCGGGCAGTATCTTATAAAAGAGAGCTGTTTCATCGCAGTTGAACACATCATCTGGCACAAACTGGCACAACAGCGACTCCAGAGTGTCAAAGCAATAATTTGCAACAAGGGTCCGGTGACGGCACCACTCTCGCCACACATCCTCTTGAAAGCTACGTCATATCTCTTCTTGAAATTGCGGAGCCACCCGTCACTGAACATGAATCCCTTAGTGTTGATCTGGAGAGCGAGCGTCTTTGCCTTCTGCTTCAGAAGGTCTCAAGATACAGGAATACGCTTCGCGGCCGTAGCACACTACCACATGTGGACGGCTTCTTCGAGCTTTGGGTGGCTGCCATCTCTAAAATTTTTCTTTCCAGGCTGGAAGAAGACTTGGGTGCTTCGCCAAGAATCTTCGTCTTGTCTCGCATGTAATTCAAGACCGTCTGCTTCAAAACATTAAATTCCTGGGCAACTGTGCTCTGAGACCGGCGGCTCTGCACTTGCTGAACGATGGCGATCTTTTTCGCCATTGTCATTGTGGTATATTTACTACGCTTGCCAGCACTCCCCGGTGCAGACTGCGCGGGCGCTGTCGGCGCCATCATCCACTTGACGCAATGTTTCCGTGTGCTGAGTTGGATCACTGCAACCTCAATACAGCGCACAGGGCAAACACCTGCGGAAACCAGTCGCACAAACTAAAAACGCGGCCTACTCGTAGAGTCGTGCACGAAGAAAGAAACTACAGTAGCCGACGGGTAATTCGGACTTTGATGAAGCACCGTCAGTCACCCCATAGAAGCGCGCATACATATTCGCGATGGATATTTCGGACTTTAAAAGTTCGAAAGTTCGATTTTTCGGACTAATTTCAGTCGCCAGCAAGCCCAAATCGGCCATCTTATCGGCTTTTCGCGGTGCAAAAGGCACCATCTTGGATTTAGGTGGATTTACTCTGCAGTTGGATTGGCTTGCCATACTTTCGGTACCTCATTTTTGCCAGTAGAGGTCCCTGCAATCTCTGACACTTCGTGGTGGCAGTTGTATTGTCATCGCCGTCAACTTGCTTTTGTCGCCAACGTTGTCATGGGCTGTTATCGCTTGTCTCACACGTTGAAAATTGGTTGTTGGGGCTCGGCGGACACCTGAACCGCGAAGGGATAGAAGAGGGACCGAGAGAAGAAAGTTAGAAAGAGGTGCCGTAGTGGAGGGCTCTGAAATAATTTCAACCACCAGGAGATCTTTACGTGCACTGACACCGCACAGCCCACAGGCGCCTTTGCGTTTTTCCTCCATCGAAACACGGCTACTGCGGTCTGGTTCGAACCCTTGTACTCCGGATCAGTACCCGAGCTCCCTAACCACTGAGCAACCGCGGCGGGTCTCGTATGTTCGTCATTCGCCGTTTCGTCACTTGGATTCTTCCGACCGCCGTAGTGGAGGGCTCTGAAATAATTTCAACCACCAGGAGATCTTTACGTGCACTGACACCGCACAGCCCACAGGCGCCTTTGCGTTTTTCCTCCATCGAAACACGGCTACTGCGGTCTGGTTCGAACCCTTGTACTCCGGATCAGTACCCGAGCTCCCTAACCACTGAGCAACCGCGGCGGGTCTCGTATGTTCGTCATTCGCCGTTTCGTCACTTGGATTCTTCCGACCGCATCAACTAAGTGACGCTCTGTCTTCACGAAGTTGCATCCGGTCGCCGTTTTGTGGTTCCACCGCTTTGAACGAAAAGTGCCTTATCTTTGCGTGTGTTTGACGAGCGGTGTGGTACACACTCGGGTTGTGGACAACATGCGAGCTGGGTCGCTCAAAGAAGCATCGGAAGTATTCAACTAAACGCCTTGACCTACTGCGTGTACAGGGAAAGCACAACTTTGGCGAAAATAAATACAGGCACAAATCGTCAGCAGCAAGAGAAATTTGCTGCAAGGTAATAAAGTGATTCTTTTTGTACTTCACAGATTTTTCGGACTGTTTGATTATTCGGACCAATTTTCAGGTCCCTTCGAGTCCGAAAAATTGGTCGGCGACTGTAATCGGCTGCTGGATTGCCTACATGGCTTAACTTATGTGCTTAGGCGACTAAGCTGAGACCGCGACTGCTGTAGCCACTGCCAGAACACGCAGAAACAATGATGATGAGCGGGCGTTTGCAGTAGCGCCACCTCGTGGGGCAGCAAGAAGGCACAGTTCAAAACAAAAATGGCCTTCAGTGAGTTGAATCATGCATCGACCAGAGTCGGTAGGGCAAATGCTGTCGATTGAGTTGGCTCAAGGAGTATCCGAAAAATCAAACGAGAGGTTGCACGGTGTCCAAAATTTCGGCAGTTGTTATACATTACGATCTATGGGGAGAGCGGTGGTGCTTGGAAGCAGTCTGAACTCCGAATTTTTGGAGTCCGAAGAAACAGTCGGCGACTGTAATTGAACGTTTGCTGCCACAGGTGGTAATGCAGAAAGCTCGGCTGGTTTGTTGTTAGATTGCTCTAAAAGAATTCAAGATAGTTGACTTGGGAGGATTCAGAAGAAATCGAAATTGTCCGGAATTTCAAATTGATGGGGGCAAATTAACAAGCGTTAGTCTTAATTTATGAGAAAATGCAGATTTTCTGGGGCTAGTTCTCTGGGTAACAAGCCGTGTCCCTCTTTTATACAGCAGAATCTCGGTGATATGAACCCGGTTGATACGAATTTCTTGATGATACGAATTCGTGAAATTCCCTGGCCAGAATGCATTGTGTGCGATGTGCGGAATTTCGAATGTTCGGAAGTCTCTCTTTCTCGCCTCTACGGATGATACGAACGCGCAAGCCACAACCGCACCGTCGAGCACTAAGTGCTGCCCGCACATCGCCAAAGTCGCGATCGCAAATCGTGCAGTACGCACCACACGTAGCGAGCGGTGGTGTGCGGCCCGCACATTGCCAAAATCGTGATCGCTAATTACGCGGTACGCACCACACATAGCGAGCGGTGGTGTGCGGCCCGCACATTGCCAAAATCGCGATCGCTAATTACGCGGTACGCACCACGAGTAGCGAGCTGTGGCCGCACAGCAGGGAATAAGTCTCGTCAGTCGTAAAAAGATCTGTGTGAATGAATTTTTCATGCTTCTGCATACGAATTTTGTTTGTTTGAATGATGCAAAATTTCGCATGATACGTTTTTTTTCTCGAATCTGTGAGATTTGTATCACCGAGGTTCACTGTATATTACGATTCCCACGTTTCAGTTCTATTACGAGAAATCAATGCTGTCAAGGCACTGATTGAGTGTTTGTCCTTATCAATACTGTTACAGCATTCAAACAGTGTGTGCAGGACACATCAGGTTTACCTGCCACACCACATGCTTTTGATGTGCTCTTTTGTTTTAATGTCAAACTTAAATGAGTCAGTATCTAATGGAGTGAGTCAGTATCTAATGGACGCGCTGCAAAGCACATAAAGCCCAATATATACCACTTATAGCAGAAGCTTGTTCAACGTGGTGGTGTGGCTTGTTCCTGAGGGAAAAATTAGATGCACTGCTTGTTAGTCACTACATTGTTCGTGCATGCATTCATGCTGAGAGAAATCATGGAAGTGGTTTACTGTGTACAGGGGAGTCAACTCTGGAGACGTGGGGGGGCAACGGGGGTGTTTTTCTGAGCTGGTACGATGCTGCTTTCTAGAGTGAGGAAACATTCAGCATTTTCTAGTGCTTGTCTTTGTTGTAGCCGAGCTTTCAGCATGCTGAAAGTTTTGTGAAGAGAAAAGTTACTTTGCACGCCTTCTGAGTTTAGTTCAAAATTCTGCTTTTCAGCACCCCAATGGACACAACACCTGCGACGACGCAAGCAAGCGGCCTTTCCAGTGGTGCCAGCTCCACGAGCTCGGGGAGCGCGGCACGCAAGAGGCCCGATCACAGCAATGACCCGTACACCTCACACCATCCACGGCCAGCAGCTGTGAGTATCAGCCGTTCAAGTTTTCATTTTTTTTTTTTGGCTGTTGTATACGTACAGCTATCCTGATTTTAATAATACAGCGCGAGCATCGAACAAACTGCTGGTCAGCGCCTTATAACGGCGATAAGCGTGCAACACGGCGAGAGTTCGCGCACGCGCACGAAGGGAGAGCTTCGTCTGCTTGGCTGTTCCAATCACGAGGACACACATTCTGCCAAATACCTGTTTGCAAAAAGCCGGCGGGCAGTAGAGCACATGTGCATTACTAAGATGTGGAGACGTGCTTTCCCGTAATAGGAAAAAAAAAAAGAGGGAAAGCACATCTCAGCGTCACATCTTAGTAGGGGTGTGCAAATATTGAAATGTTCGAATACGAATCAAATACGAATATGAAGAAAAAAATGGCTTCGAATATCGAATATCTGTTCAGTACAAAAAAAATTTCAGAAAATGATAAACAAGCAAATGTTGTTGCCCTCATTTTTTTCAAAATAGTGTATGGTCTTTGCAACTAAAATAAACAAAACTAGACTGCCTTAGTATCATATAAAAAAAAACATGATGTGCACAGAAATGTATACTACTTGATTGGACAGCGTAACAGTATCCAAACTGTAATGAGGTCATGCAAAACAAAATCCATAAAATGACAAGACTAGCAACAAAAAATAACATGATGATTAGTAAAACCTCATTTATTCGCGGTTCAAGGGACCGGAAGAAATGCCTGGCGACATTCGGCGTCCGAAAGCCACGTGGAGCTGGGATTGGACTACCAGCGAATGCGCGGGCCGACAGTTGCAGTTGCCGCGGTGCAGCAGCAAGCTCAGAATCCGGAACTACATGATTTTTTTTTACTTAGCAACAGGGGCTTTCCGGTCGTTGTCACGCCTGCCATTACGCCCACTAAAGAGGTGCGCAGGTTACAGTGCACCATGCTATAGGCGAGATTTTTACAGGATCGCTTGCCCTATTGTGACAACTTGACGCGTCCCTTCAGGAGGCTCCCACGACATTCCGCAAGTAGGCTTTCCCGCATAGCGTAGTTTACAAGACGGGATGGTGGAGGTCACGCTGGGAGAGAGATGAAGGCGACAGGGCGCATTCTTTGGATGTGGGCATTAAATATGTAAGGTATTATGGAAGGATTAAAAAAAAAGCACAATTTCGCGTTGCTGTTGTTCGAAGCGGGCCGTTGGCCATCTTGTTCGCAGCACGTGTGATATGTGGGAAAGCCCACTTGCAGAATTTCTCACGAGGTCAAGCTTAGCAGCGTCGGAATGCGATCGGTCCGCGTGATAAACGACGGAGAAGGAAGGGAGTAGGGCCTCTGTATTGTTTTCCTGGAATTTTTAACTCGATCATCGGCTAATTTGCCCAGATATTGTGGTTCTACCATGGTCGAATTTGTGAAAGTCTGCGCAGTATACGATCGCTGGCGAGTATTCGGGAATTTTCGAATATTCGAAAATTCTCTAATATCAATTTCTCGAATATGAATATGAATCGAATATCAAACATATTCAATTCGTATTCGAAATTTAGAATATTTGCACACCCCTACATCTTAGTAATGCACATGTGCTCTACTGCCCGCCGTTTTCTTCTGCGAACAGGCATTGTGTCAGGGCGCGTGTCCTCGTGATTGGAACGGCTTAGCAGACAACGCTCTCCCTTCGTGCATGTGCGCGTACTCTCGCTGTTTTGCACGCTTATCGCCGTTATAAGGCGTTGACCAGCAGTTTGGTCGATGCTTGCACTATATCATTAAAAAATCAGGAAGGCTATACATGAAGTTATGAATCAAGGTGCAAGACTGCATGCACGACCATGTGCACAAAGGAGTGGCTGCACACTGCATAGTATTGCCAACACTGCAATAATACAATTGTAGCAGTAACTTGGTAATGAAGAGATAGCACCTGGAAGACAAAAAAAAATCAGTCAACTGCTGCTCTGTTATGTAGCCCTTTGTTTTGTTTCAAGATTTGCATAGAAAGCTTGCAGTTAAAATGCCTAATCCCTATAAGATTTGTTCAACTTGAAATACTTATTGTCATTATTCTCTTATTTGCATTTTTGATGCCCCTTTTCTATTTTTTTTTTTTTTGCACATTGCATTATAGTTTCGTGTTCTCAAAGCACTCGGTGAAAGTCGGCAAAACCCTCCCTGGGTTTCAACTTAATGTGAATTGGCCAGATGAAATGGTAACACATGCAATATTAATAGGCATGCGCATAATGGAGTTTTCTGGTTTAATTGAATGCAAGTTTAATGTCGTCTGAATAGCAGCGAGTTGCATCAAACTTCAGATTGAATTCAAAAAGTGAAAATTGAACATGAGGCGCTCAAACAAAGGGCCAAATAGGTATAACTTGGGAATTTGCAGTTCAAGGAGGTCATTTCCACAGTCAAGAATATAATGCTGGGAACATCTGTTTGAGGGCATAAAAGGTGTTTCATATAGAAGACATTGTAACAAATCTGTGCTTGACTTCATGCTTTCTCGCTGTTTTTTTTTTGTGTGTGTGTGTATCTCGCTATGGATACATTTGTTCCTCATGCATACTCTCAAAACACACCACACTGGGGCTCCAATGATGTTTTGTTTTCCCTGCAAACAGCTGTGCTGACTTTCACATGTGCACTTGTTCTGTGCAGATGTGCACCTTTGGCCTGAGGCAAATGGGAAATGGTCTCTTTCTGCTGGACCGACGGTGGGACGCAACGCGGGCCGCCCTCGCCTCAGCCCTGGGCAGCACAGACAGCGCACAACCACCCCCCCTGAAGTACGAGCTGCTTGATGCTGCTACTGTTTTGAGCGTGAAATACTTGGCGCCAGCAGCAGTACATTATATGTTTTGGAGAGTTTGGTTGCATGCATCCTGTGCACAGCTTCATACTGCTCGAAACAAGACAAACGTCTATGTGAAGCATGCGGAGACAGGGTCATGGCAAACTGCATTTTGTATACAGTCGAATCTCAATGGTGCGAACATGGTTGGTGCGATTTTCAGGATGATAAATTCATTAAATTCCTCGGCCAAAGCGCACTGTGTAAAGTGAGTAGAATTTTGGATGTTCCAAGCACTCTCTCACACCACTATGGATGATACAAATGCGCGAGCCAAGACCGCACCGTTGAGCACTAAGCGTTGCCCTTATATTGCCGACATTATGATCGCTAGTTGTGCAGTATGCACCATGAGCACTGAGCGGCGGTGACTGGCCCGCACATCACTGATGTCGCGAGCAAGCACGACAGTGCAGCCACCCATTGCATATGTCACGATGAGTAGTAAACTGTGGCTGCGCGACCATAACCAGATTCCATCAGTCATAAACAGATCTGTGTGAATACATTTTCCATGCTTCTATATGGATTTTGTGCATTCTGAATTATACAAAATTTCAGATATGATTTTTTTTTGCGACCCCGTGAGATTTGTGTCGCCGAGATCCTACTGTACATCAAGGGTCCTGAATCTCCTCAGTGCCAGGGAACCTTAATGGAGTTTAAAAAGTGGCATGGAACCCTGCATTCCATAGGGTTCCATACACAGCCGCTCACAGCGGTGGAGAACCAATCGGTTGGTTGCAACAGCGATGCGCGCTCGCATCTATATTAATTTTTGGTTGGAAAATTATCTCCACAGTATTGCTGGCGACTATTTTAATCTGAAAAATCGAACTTGTGGACTCTACAGTGTTCGAAATATCGGTCATGAAAATGTACATGTTCCAATGAGGTGCGTCACAGTCTCAGCAAGGTCCGAAATATCTCTTAAGTCTGAATTTGAATTATTGGAGTCTGAAAATCGGTCTGTTACTGTAGTCCCATAATTAAATGGGCAAAAGGAATGAGGGGTGGGTTAAGGCATACATAGATTTACGTGTTCAAGGATCCTAAAACACTCCAAGGAACTCAAGGCTTCTTTTTGACTTTTTGAGAACCCCCAATATGCATTTACAAAATATCTGATGAAAAACAAGCATTCCACTGTGACACTGTGTTTTATAGCAAACATGATCCTTTCCACCCTATGTTGCTCTTGGTAGGAAGTGCAGTTGTAGATTTGGCATATGTGTGTGTGTGTGTGTGTGCGTGTGCGTGCGTGTGCGTGCGTGCGCGCGTGTGTGTGTGTGCGTGTGTGTGTGTGTGTGTTTTTTAAGGAAATGTTTCAACAAACTTTAAGTTTCAGAAACCTTTAACATACAGACATTTTAAGCTAGTGTTCAGCACGATAGCCTTAACTGCTAATGTGCCGTAACATTTGAACACTAACAAACACTTCAGAGATTGAGGTGAACCAAATGGTTTTCCTGGCAAAACTCAATGTAGGAGTGCCATGGTGCTTGCCCCCCTCTCTTGATAGGTGTTTTTTCTTTTTAGTGAGGTAAAATTTTGATGGAAAAAAAGTAGCTTTGAGGGGTGTTCACATAATCTAACAAGTGCATCAGCTCAGCATCAGCATGTCCAAGGGGGATGACGATGTACTATGTGCAAGTAGCTGATGTTCTTTAGCCTTTCCCTTTTGTCAAATGGGAAGGAAATGGCTAACCTACACCCATGTCACAGCTGCCATGCACATTGCCTTGCTTGCTTTTCGTAGGAGGCTGTGTGTCGTCGGTTCCCGGCTTCCCAACGCTGCCTCGTCCAGCTACGTCAACTCTAATGACGACCAGCAGCGGTCCAGTGATCATACAGCTTCAGTGGCTCCTTGGTGGTTGAAGCGTCTGCCACAGTGGCCACATCACAGCCTTCTGCATCACATTCGTCCACTGCTGCCATGCGAAACAGTTTGCATCCTGCCAGCACAGGCGCAGTCGCAGCCAGCAGCAGTCAGGCGTCGCCTGCTTCCCTAGTTGCCCATCCTGCTTCAAAAGCGGTGCACATGTCAAAGCAGACAGCTGCCGCTGCCTCTAGGAATACTACAAGCAATGGCGGTGGTGGTGGTGTTGGTGGCAGTGCTGCTGGTGGTGGTGGTGGTAATGTGCTTCTATCCAGTGCCCGTAAAAAGAGGCCCAACTCTTCCGTTGTGACTGCCGTGGTGACGTCCTCTGCAGCTTCCTCTCTGGCATCATCATTGTCGTCTTCCGCTGTTGTGTCGAATGCAGCGACGGCAACGTCCGTGGCTTCTGCAGTGCCCCTGTCGGGCACACCGGTGACGTTTCCATTTCGGACCCACTTGGGGGCACTGTCGAGACTTCAGGTGTCGGGTCAGGGTGTTACAGCTGCCAAGGATGGTGGAACGGCTATGTTGGTGACCACGGCGGACATGCTCAATGGTCAGGTGAACAGTGGTGGCTTGCTTCACTCGGTGACCATCAGCAAGCCTGCAGTGGGCACCACGCTGTTGCAGTGTCGACCCCTAGACGAAAGGACCCCGAAGCAGCCAGCAGGGCCTACACTGTTAAGGACACGTAAACAGGCACCTCCTACCACTGGACGCAGCGCTGCATCTGCAGTGCCAGTGATGAAGAATCACCACCAGCCAACAGCTCTCTCCCAAGGCCTGGCCCTGCCTGTAAGTGCTGCCACATTTCGAAACTTGAACGCATTGAAGTATATTGCACTATCTGTTAAATAAGTGAAATTTCTAATAAATTTGTGTTGTTATATGAGGCCTATATTTCCGATCACAGTGCTTTCTTGCGCAACTAAAATCCGGTGTTTTGATTAAGCTGGCAGTTCTTGCACTTGAAATTTTTAATTCCTCTTAAAAAAGACGCAGAAGGGAATTAAAAGTCAGGCTAGACTGAGATAGTGTTGTTCCGACATAGCTGATGTCTCGCTTCTACTGAGAGCAGAGCTTGACTAGACTATGCGTTATGTAAAGGGGAATAAATATAGTGGCACCCCACGTGAATTCTGGTAACTGTGCCCAGTCATGTGCATTCTTTGCCAGCCAGGATTGGTTTAACATTTCCTCATACATTTTAGCTTGATGAGTGTGTACCATCAGAATAGGGCAGTAGTAGTGCCACAAGTACTGTGGAACAAAGAGGATGCAGTGCATAGCTTGCTTTGCGTTCACTCCACTTGGCCTGTGTAAAACTAAAGTGCACCAACCTCAGAGGTGCAAGCCAAACACAAGCTTTCAATGAGCTTTTGCGCTCCGCAGGGCTGGTTGTTGATCAAGAAGTTTCGTTTTTGCTTGGCCCGGCAAACTGGCCACTTTCAAAACTGGGCTGCTCATGTTCTGAAATTGAAAAGTGGTCTTGTTGTTTTCTACCCTGCAGAACTGCACGTACGTGCCACTCTGTTGGTGGGCGCAGTGTGAAGCACTCACTGCACTGCAGCTCCACATCGGTACCTTCTTTGTAGTATGACAGCAGAACCACAATTCCATGCTGTGCCAAACTCGAGGCTTCTCTTTGCATTTGATTGACTGCAGGAAACTGTCACACACACAGGAACACCAACGATGTGAGCTTTTGCACACTCTTGGGCTCTAATTGCCGAAGTGCAACCTAGCTTTTCTGACAAGAAATTAATAGTCTGAAGCAGCGACGGGGTCCACTGTGAAAAGTGCATCACAGTCATCAGCAGTACTAGGACTTTTTGTTCCAATCATCAGTGCCAGGGCTTTTTTGCTTTCGTTTTTCACCGTGGTGCCACTGGTACCCATTACTCAGTGTTGTGTTTGGTTATGGGCTCAGTGTAGCACTGATCACTGGAACTGGTTGTCGGGATCATGTAAATGATGAGTGGGTAGGTTTAAAGCCCCTCAGCAGTTGCTAACGCTTTAAGGACCGCCAACCTTTGAAGGGCGCGCTGCATTTTTTCTGCATCCATGTATGGCGTTTCCAGTTCAGATTTCCGCTTTCCCCTCGGCACAGCTTACTTCATCGTTCGAGTAGACCTTGTGCCATCGTGCTGCTGCGCTGTTTCTCGGCCTCTGGCAGTACTTGTTTCATGCTTGATATGCAATAGATGTAAACTGCAGTTATGCAACACTGCTGCAGACACTCTCTCCCTGAGAATTCTGAATGGCCACACTTTCGTTCAGGACCAGAAGCAGGAAAGGTATGTTAGGAGGAAGCGTGTCATTGCGTGGAAGGTTTGTGCTACTTAACCTGGTAGACTGTAAATGCTGTGGAGGGTCTTTAGGTAAGTTAAGGCAGTGGCAGGGTTGGTCGAGTGTTCTTCATTTTAAATCGATGAATTCACCCTGTAAAAGCAAAAACAATGTCTTGATTGCGTCAGACAGAAATGGTGACTCTTGGCTGTACAAGGAAACCAGTGTCAAAGAAACCTGGTTGTGATTGTGACGAGTGCGGTTATGACAATAAAGACGCGACATAGGAGTGCTAATTTTCTGTATACTTTTTATAAATTTGAATCCACATTTTGGCATAATTCAGTCTCGTTCCTCACGTTATTTCTTCCCCCCTGTTTTTTGCTGGCAAAAACTATTTCTTCAAAATCGTGGTTGCACCACGTTCAGGCTAAATACAGTATGCTTAATGAGGCATTCTGTACTTGTTTACCAAGTAGTTGTTTTCCCCACCTGGTAGCAAATGTGCACTTGTGAAATAGTCTTGCAACAAAAAAAAAGGCAGCATTCACCTTCAGTTAGGACTCCTGTTTTCTTCTCAGTTAATTGCCACTCTTGAGGACTTCTGTTGTGTCATGGCAGCTTTCGTTACGTCATCCAAGTGCCACCACTGTCCAGTCAACTTGAGCTGTAAGAAATGAGGTCATGTTTGTGAGCCCACATGCTAAATCAAAAATTACTAAACATCAGCCTGGTGATACATGGTTTGCCAATCATTGGGAGCACTGTATTGAGGCTTGTCCTGTACCTTCTAGGATGCTAGCAGTCCCAAAAAGAAAAGGAAAGTTTCAGGGAAGGAGGGACATGAAGTGTTTGGGTTCTCTGTCCAGAGGGACACTGAGCTTTTTGTGCGTAGTAAAAACCAATTGTTTTGTTTGGCTCACTGCAGCAAGGTTGTTCATCAGCACAACACATTTCTGTAAAATTTGAATTTAAAATTTTTTTCCTTCCAAAGCTTAATTCAGACACTTGTGACTTGAATGATGAAAAGGACTCTGACCAGCTGGAAGTGAATGGCAGTGCGTGCTGTTCTCGGAGATCTGTAACTGAAAACAGCACCGATGTCACCATAGTTTCCGTGTGAAAGAAACTGGTGGTGGAAATATGGGTACTTAAATTTTTTTTTTTACTTCTCCAGCAGGGGTGGGACAGCTGCACCAAAAGCGTTAAATTGACCAAAATTGCGCCAATGCTGCATCAAAGGCCAGGAGAGTCCAATTTATTTTACATTATGCTACTGCTGGCTTTCTGATTCTTGCAGGGGTGTGTGTGATAATATTCGAAATTTTTAATAGTTTGCCAATAGTGAATAGAATATTCAAAAATCCCGGAATTTCTTGATTTCAGCTCACAGCGAGCCATTGGTGTTTCCAAACGGCACTTACTAATCGCAGCATCTCGCACTTAATTGCCACATCAGTTAACTTGCTCATTCCTCACAGAATCAACTGCCAGAACGCCACAGAAACACATGCGCAATATTGCTACTCGTATGTCTTGCATATGAGACAGTGTGTTGACGACCATCAATTATACCTGCTGCTCCGCACTCACAGGTTTGGATTGGATCATTAGCCGTACCGCCACCACGCGCGGCGTGCCATCACGTTGGGCCACAACACAGTTTACAAGTGTTGATGAGGAGGAGGAGGAAAAACTTTATTTATATTTCATATTAAAATATGTTATTAGCGGTCGCGGGCTGTCTTCTTCATCTTTCGATGAGTTATTGCAGCCCATCTTAACAGGGTTGGGGCCCCTGGTCCAGGGCTCCACTGAGGTATGCCGCCAGGTAGGCTCTCCGCACCAATCCGCGCTGGACGGCCGGGTCCTCGCTGGAGAGCATCCCCTCCCACTGTTCCGCACTCGGGTTTTTGTTTATTGCAATACAGCAGCAAATGTCCGTGGTGTGGAGAAAAACCCACGTTAATGCACCTAACGCAAAGAAGGCAAACAAGCACTAATGCTGCTATCACTTCCAATCAGTACCATTAGAGATGGGAGATTTGTGGAACAGACAGAGCTGCAGCACTTGATTGCTTCTGCAGTGGTTCAGGAAAACCAATCCTAGCTTACCCAATTTCAAGAAAGCGAATGACAGGAGCAAAAAATCTGAGCCAGTCCCTCCTTTATCCCTTCCCTTATGGCACAGTTCAGGTGTCTGGGGATATGAGAGACAGATACTGCGCCATTTCCTTTCCCCGAAAACCAATTTTCAGTCCATGCAAGCAACTTTGTGATCACGATCCACGTCGTGTATCTCTCAGCGTACTTTCGTTTTCCTGGCTTCATTTTGCAACAGCATTTGGGCCTCTCCTGCGACTTGCCATGCTGCAAAACTGATATGCAAGGGCTAAGCAGTGCACGCCCCGTCAGTGCGTTAGAGGCAACATTTATACTCTTATCACTATATGGACCACTCTTTTTTTCCTGTGTGTCTTGTTGTGTTTCGCCTTGTTTGGTCTTGTTGTGTTTTGTCCCACCCTTGCTCCGTTTTCAGTGAAGGTAGCCGTTTTTGTCGTTGGAACGCAGTAATCAGTGACTTAGACACTTAAATTTGTCCACAGTGTTTCATCGATATCACTGTCATTTTGCCTTCATTGATAACTCACTTCTGAAAAGTTGTGCCGTTTAGTTGGGCCTGGTCAGCTTCCCGAGTCTCTTTCTCTCTCGGATTGCATTTGCACACATGCACGCACTCATATGTCACAGTGGGATTTTTGCTGTATCATTTATTTTATTGTATTTTTTTTTGCTGTATCATACATTTTTTGAAACCCTGTTGTGAAGCAAGTGTGCATTTGCAACCCTTTTTCCCCAGTGCCGTGTCGGTTTACTTCGCCGCTTACGTGCAAATGCTGTGTGTGCCTTTTCTTGCAGGAACTGTTGGCCGCACCACAAGTGCCTGTGCCTTCGGCAAGCCAGCTGCCCAATGGCATGCCACACACGGTGCTTAGCCAGAGCAAACTGTTTCCCGTGTCCAATCACTCGGTCCAAGGAGTGCTGGATGGCACAACTTATCATCAAGCCCAGTTGGTCGCAAAAGGTGAGGTTGCAGCCACTGTTCCTGTGGGCCTTAAGGGGGCCCGTGGCAACTGTGGTAGAATATACAGTAGAGTCTAGCCAGTTTTTCTCAAGCCTATATGTTCAGATTTCTTTTCTGTCTGTATTGTACAGCATGAATGTCTCCTTGAAAATGTGACTTAAAACCGTGACAATGTTGTATACTTAAATTGAACACGCATTTGTCGTTGCGTACAGTATGTTGCATGAAGTGTGAGGCCCGCAGTAGGAAGCTGTGTTGTTGACAGCTTTTGGCACAGTTGCCTTTCACATGCTGAGGTTTGTTTTAAAAACTATGTACCTTATTTACTCACGTAATTTGCGCACCCCCAACTTTTTACCCGGATTTTTAAAAAGAGACCACCGATAAGTGGAGTGCCATGGGCCCAGCCGTTATCACCGCAGCGCAGCAGCGATATTTCCTTGAAGAAGGAAACCTACAATGCGCAGCATGACAATTTGTGATGTTAAAGAGTGCAAGGACAGCATTTCTTATCCACTTAGCAAGTGCTTATGATGACACTTGGAGGGGCACAGGCACCTTCTCAACAGCACCTTCTCCATCCTTTTCTGTGCATACCACAAGCAGAAGCTAGCCGTCTGTGTGCTCACACTGAGCAGTGCCTGTCTTCCCGCCAGTGCCCCTCCGGTTACAAAATACCGATGTGCACAGATGACAGTTTTTTCTCGTCAGCGTGACCTGTGTTCGTCTTGTGTTCCTGTGTTTGGACACAGCCAGCCTACTAATCCCATCGACAGCCCGAAATGTCGCCTAAAAGCATCGTCAGGCATGTCAAAAGGATCCTCACGTATGTTCGGCTGCCGATAACAATCACTCAACAGCGCCTACATCATGGAGGCAAACTGAGAAAACACCTTGTTTGCGTTGTGAGGTGAACACTAGCTTCTTGGTTCCGCAGACGGCCAGCTCACCAGATCATTTTCACTTGATATTGGTATTGTGTTCTGATGAGCTCTGGTGATCTGGCAATGTGGGGAAGCGAGCCAGTTCCAATGCAAACTGTCTTTTAGGTTCGGGCGCATGTGCTCTAATCTGGCCTAGGATGCTATTATGGCTGCTCCAAAGCAGTCCACAATAACTTCAAGCTCATCCAACATGCTCCAAAAATTGTTTCAAATTACGATTTGGCAACTCACCTATGCGGCTGAAAGGCTTATAGAAAAAAAGAACTTCCTATATCAGCAAGCTGCAGTGAAGGAAATGATAGGTGTAACAAGAGACAGAAAGGGAGCAGCTTGAATTAAAGAACTTGTATGTTGATTATCCTAGCTGAAGCCTAGGAGGAATAGATATTGGTGGGACATGTTATTTCGAGAAGAGCAGAGTGGGAAGGCAGTTCAAATAGAAGGAAAATGTAGCAGGGGACTACAGAGGTTCAGGTTGGGGAGGAGAAATGTGTTTTCTATAAATGTAAGGATGTAAGATTGTAGCCGTGGAGGTGTTGTAGGCATGAGGGTTGTGTAGGTAGGTGGCCTTCAAATTTTATCACAATATAGGCAAATTAAGCTTCCATTGAGCCAACAACAGTTGACTTTTATCACAGTGGAGAGGTCTTGCCACGCTCGCTCTGCATGTGCGGTATTTTTGCAGCCGTCATGATGCTTGTATTTCTTAAAAGCTCACATCTGTTATTAGGCATGCGGCTACATTGAAAAGAGTTCTGCATTTAGGTGCGATGTATTCAGTAACAGGTGTCGTGCTTATTGGCATTTTGCTTACCATTGTTGCTAGTTTCGAAACGTTTCTGATTAAGAAATAAGAGCAGTATTACAGGTGCATTACCTTTCTGCATCAAAATGAAAGGATAACACCTCGCATACAAATCCTTCAGCTGAAATATAAAATTTCACTAGGTTGTTTTTATATAGTTACAAGTATACTGCTGTTGGTCATTCGAATTATCACTGCTTTTCCTTGCACAGTTGCCATTCGTCACCCACTAACAACTGCAATTACTGGCATTGTCTACAGCAGCAGCTACATGCTGGAACTTGCGATGGTATTTGTCTATTGGTCTCCGCTTGGTCAACAACTGCGTGAAACTAGTCTGAATGTGAACATTGCTGACCTTGCTGGTATAAATATATAGATGATCATAAATTTTGATTGATCCAGTGTGTATTAACTTGCAAACCTACATCAGAGAAACTGCAGCAAAGCTGTGACGTGCCTTTTCATGGCATTCACTTGTAGCGCTCACAAATTGTGGGTTTAAACAGGTGTTGCAAAATATGAAGTGGCTGTTCATAAAGAAAAACAGCAGGAATAGTGTTATTTACTTACCACGTGCATGTCATGGTCGGATGATCAAAATGCTGAGCTGGGTTTAGGATAAGTCCCCTCAAAATGCAGCCAACTGCCGCTCATTGCTTTGGCTACCAGCATCAGCTTTGCCTACAGCTTGAACTCCCTATGTAAAGGGAGGTACAAAAAACTACTGCTGTTGCTTTTTTAACTTGTAAGGTATACTTATTCATTTGTCTGAACGTATGAGTGGCTTGAACTACTACTGTTTCTGATGCAAAAGAAATCACCAAGTGTCCCAGAAGTTGTCTGCGCACGGCGAGAAGTTTGGTGTCTCTGGGTTGGGAATTCATGTCGGCCTATTGCAGTGGCGTGATTGCTGCGCCAATTGCGCCATACTGCGCCAAAAGGCAAAGCCTGCTACATGCTGCTACATTATAACAAATTACGAGTAATCTGTGCCAAGCTTGCGTCAAAACCATATTTCCTTGTGAACAGAATTCCCGGGCGCCGCACGTTAACTTGCTTCTGCGTTAGGCAGCACTAGTGGAAAACAATTTTCCAAGAATCCTTCAATCAGTCCTTAGTATATATATGCGGGTGGGCATAATGCTTGCCGGGCACATTGTGACACTACATAATGAAGTGGCAGAGCCATAACGCTAAAACTGAAACGTTAGAGTATGACTGGAGTGTGCGCGGCACACACTTCACGCTGCTGTCGCATTGTCTGGTTGTTGCGAGAATATGGGATTCTAGCTGTGCGATAAAATTTTAAAGATACTGATTAAGCATGGCGCAATCCGCATACCACTACCGTGAACCGCATCCACAGTGAGCTGTCTGCGCTTTGTGCAGATGGCCCTGAGGAGCACACACCTGTCACTGCGCAGGTGTAGGTAGTTGAATCCCCGTGGAAGCGGATCACGGTAGCAGATCGCGCTGTGCTAAGACTGTAATAACTCTATTCTTCTTGTCTTCTACTCATTGATTTTAGTTTTGAAACATAGCTACCAGGAACGGCAAAAGACGGCGTGTGGGTGCACGTCATTTTTTGCGGTATATGTCGCACCAACAAAAACATCTAAAAGATACGTGGCTTATACACAAGAAAATACTATATATATATGTATCTGTGCCAAACACTCACTTTTTTATGCCAAAAGGTAGATTTGGCTGCCCCAAAGTGACTTCAGCCAATCACATCACTACTCGTTTTTCGCATGCATTCGTTTTAAGCCATTTTGACTGGTGAAGATGTTGACAAGGGCTATTTCTTACTCTCTGCCCTTACAGTACACATAGGCAAATGACTCTGACAGTTTTTAGCAGCATTTGCAGGCAGATTAGTTAAATGAGATGTTTGTTGTGCAAGATATCCACACCTAACTCTTTTAATTTCTTTGCGTCTTGGGTGCTCCAGCGGTCCCTGTATATTTCATAAACACTGCCATAACAGTGCACATTTGAATAACGAATGTGCCTGTGCTGAATGACAGCTGCAGAAATAGAGCTATATATGCAGCAATCAGTGTAGATAGACAACCGAGCACAAATCATCACTGCTTCTGCTGAGTTCGGTTGTTCCACCTTGGCATGTCACTGCGTCTACTTTCGTCAAAGTAGGGTGGTGACCTAAGCTCTTCTTTGCTGTTGCAGGTGCACGGAATGGTTCGAGGTCACATCCTGGTCGTGCCGTGTTGCCTGACACGTCCAGTGTTGTTGCCAGTTCACCAGCCACGTCACTGCCAGCCTCTGTGGCCAAGCAGCAGCTGTACCAGCAGGTACTAGCAGGCCAGGTACAAGCGCAGCTGGTTCCAGCCCCCCTCAAGCTTCCCCTGCTCCTCCCAAACGATGAGCGGCGCCACAGGCCACAGCAGCCCCAGCTCAAGGTGCCTGGTGGATCACTGCCAACTTGAGGGTGCAGTCAGCTCTCGAATGTGTGCCTGTGTAAATACTAAGTGGCCGTGACTGTGACGTGCTCATGGGCGCAGGATTGTGTGCAATTGGAGGCGGCTGGTGGACAGCTAGCAGTGCCCTCTGTGTCTTCTTCTGCGGCTCTTTCAAAGTGCCGAAAACTGGGGATGCAGCACGTTGTACGGCTCTTCAAATGTGAGGAAGCAGCATACATTGTTTTGACATCTCATGTGGGGGGGGTCTCATACGTTGTGCAACGTATCGTATGGGGGGTGTCATGAACGGGCGGCGTCTTGGTCACTCCACACGGCACCACACAAGGCAGGAATTGCCCTTATCAGCTCTGGTAGCATGTTCTGGCTCTTCCAAGCGGCATTTTCAAGATTGCTGGAACAGGAAAAAAAAAAAGTTGCACAGTGGAAAATACTGTGCAGAGACTCTTTGACATCTGGTGTGCAGTGGCCACGGTACATTGCAGTGTTCGCATCGTTGCTTGCCTTTCTGCCATGACCAAATTGTGAGAATGTCAAATACTGCAGTCATTTAGAGTCAGTTCTGGTTGTTCGGTGCAGTTTTCAAAAAGTGCTTAAGACCTGACGTCAAAAGTTTATAACCTAACCTCGGCAGTAAGGTATTTCAGCTTTTCTTTTTAATTTGCTGCGAGCAGCATGGGAAAAAATTAGCGCAAGTTCCAGAGCTGCATAGAACAGAGCCTTTTCTTCAGTGCAGTGTTTTTCTTTCTTTTGCTGGATTCAGTTTGATTTCAACGTTTAATTTAACCAGCTGGGACAAAATTGTGCAGCAAATGGCAGAAGTCGCAGCCACCGTCTAAGTGTGCTCCAAGTTGCTGCTTTTCTGTAGTGTCTGTTTTCATGAATTACAGGCCACGATTGGCTTAACTGGGGTCTTCTTGTTTTGTTTATTTTGCACAGAGCAGTGTGTTGGCAAAAGGGGCTTGATTTTTTGCTTCATATTGAATGTGTGTGAAGAGCTTCACTTTTTGTTTTTATTGCTCCTTGGCACTTCTGCAACTTGTATTGATCAAATTGGGACACTTTTTTTTTTCGTCTTCTTCTGCGCGCACTCGAATACAAAAGTCAGATTTAAATTTCTAACATCTCTCAATGTGAGAGCCTTGCACTCATGCCCTGAATGTCCTTGATTGTCACTTAATAGACAGTGTCACACTTCCATAAAAATATGGTTTTTCATTACATTTCCTAGTGTGGATAGGCAGCATTCACTCATTTCTGTGGTACCTGACTTGGAACAAGTAAGTATTGATAATGAAGCTAGCATGAAGGCTACTGAGCATTTTGTGCTTAAGGCTGTACTTTTTAATCAGATTTTTATAGTGTGGTGACTGCCTGCTCTACAAGTCACTGGGAATGTATCGTTAATTGAAGCGATATGTCGTTGAAGCAGCTTAAATTGACACTTCTACTGAAATGCTAGTTTGCATGTAGATAGCATTTTCTTCGTTCAAGTGCACTTCTAAAGAGGAAATGTGAAGAATTTTTGGGGGAGGTAAATGTTTGTGATTGGCCCCTTCTTTTGTTTTTGTGGCATGCAGATGAGTGCCAATGCTTGTTTCTTATTAGGGGCTAGATAGTGATAGTGTTTTCTTTATTTATGCGATTCACCCTGAATTGGTTGTCGCCTTTATTTAATGCAGTGTTCAAAAAGCAGTGCTGTACATTCATCATTTCCATAACTGTTTGACAAACAAAAAGTCCCAGGACATGGAGATTTCCTTACGTCACTTAAGGCATTTTACCATGCTGGTTACACATAATACTGGTTCACGTATACAGCTAATGATCAAAGCCTGTTGGCTGCTGCCCGTGGCCACAGGCAGTGAGCTGTACGCTGTCTTCAACCACGTTTTGTATACATTAGTAGCAAGGGTGGAAACCCATCATAACTGCACCGCGAGACCACTTGTTGAGTGTAAATATGTATATAGAGACTTAGCTCAATGGCCCAAGACGTATAATTGGCTAGTCGGTTTTCGTGCAGGAAATCAGCAGCACCGTAAAAAAGTGCTGCCAACAGCCGTTTGCTCATTTTGTTAACCTTTACTTTGTGTTGTCTGTGCTCGCGACATCAGATTTCTTCACTGCTATGGGCGTGCACTGGTTGCAGAATACCCACATTATGGGGTCTTCTACACTTTGTTTCAGTTCATGACATGGTAGGTTTTGCAGCATGACAAAGAATCATTGAATCATTGGCTTCAGACACATTGTGTGTTTCTTCTACCTCTTGTAAAGATTACCATAGGGTTTTTCAAAGTGTACAGATGTTATACATAGACTTGCATATTATAAATTCTGCCTTAAGGACTAATGTGCAGTGTGCTTGCATGTCCAAAAGAGGGCAGGTCACTACAGCTTTTCCCTAGAATTCTGAAAGAACCATTGCCGCCAGAACCGCATGTGCACGTTGAGGTCTTTGAATTTTTTCCCCCCCCCCCCCAGAGGTTGTTAGTGAGGGTTTGTTGTTGTTGTTTCGAAGACTGTGTCATTAATGAAAAGCTCACATCCAAGATTTTGTTACCTTGCTCACATGGGAGGTGTAAATGATGTGCCTAAAAGAAAATCTTTGTTGCATTCTGCATAAATGTTATTTGAAGCTTTAGGATGCTTTCATTACTTTCGAAATCTTATTGGAAGGTGGAAAATGGAAAGAAAAGGCTGCAGCTTGGAATGATCGATTTGTGTTATTTATTGGCCTCATTGCTGTAATTATTTCAACGTGGCCGTTTGCTGTGGCCGTGTGATACGTAGCTCTCAGTTCATAAATTAGCAGCACCGTTTACGCAGTGCTTTGGTACAGGCACAGAATGTGAGAGCAGTAACTTGATGTGAGCAGTTTGGTTTTGCTTTTGTGCACATCGTTCATGTTGTGTGTGCCTGTGCTGTTTTCTCCATTATTTTTTTTTTTTCTTGAAGGCTGTGTGCAGCAGGAACTAAAGTCGTTGTGCGTGTGCTTAATTAAAGGAAGCTTCACTAATAAGCTGGTGTACTCTTGGTAGAAGCTACCATTTATGCGGTCCCAGTGCAGTCAAGGCTGCCTTTCTTCAGGAGTCTGTGCTGAGGGAAGACTGAAATGACTCCGGCAGTCGAAGAAACGTCTTCATTGATAAGTTAACTAAGGTCATTGAAGCAGCAAGAATTGGCTGTAGGATAGTTATATAAGGTCTTTGAAGCAGCGATAATTGGCTGCAGGATTGATCACCATCAGCAAATTAAATTCTGAAAATATTTTCTGCAAAAAGGAGAGGGGGAGGGGGCTTACATAAGTGCTGCATTGTGAGTTGCATAAAAGGATACCGCCAGTTTGGTACCAGCTGAAGCGCATCACACATTATGCATGTCTTGTCCTTAAACTTGGGCAAGAATGTCTTGTTTGAGATGTTAACATTCCAGTTTCCCAGGATGCAAGGGGAGAACAAGCGCCATTGTTATAGTATGCCAAATGTGTTAACTGCGTTGGGAACCACAAGGCCAGGTAGAGAACAGCGAAAAGAACTTTTATGCTGAGCTAGTAGTTCATTATTTGTGAAGCACCACGTAGAAGACTGCATTGAACACACACATGCAAGTCTTGTCCATATGTGTTCCTCGTCCTTGCCTGTATGACATTTTGCAAGTTAGGACAGCTCTTTCTCTTTGTTTGTTCTTCATGAACAAGCTTTTGCAACACCAAATTGAGAGCTTTTTGTAGAACTTGAGGATGGAGTTGGGGTGGTGAGGAAACTGGGTTCTCCTTTCTCGGCGCATGTGTTGATCTATGATGGGCAACCGACGGACACGCCCATGTGTGCATTTCTGTGGCCATGCTGTGATTGTGCTCGTGTGTCTGAAGAGGTTTTGTTCTTCGTTGTTTTTTACTGTGATAAACGTGCAGAACAAGGAAAAATAGTAGTGGAAGGCATGTCTGGGTGGAAGGGAATGGCAAGAACCTTGCTGATATATTTCCAATTGACGCATAATTTTGTACCACAGAAGACGACGGCTGTGCTTTTGATACGAAGCTTGTGAAATGCACTGTATTTATTAGGGCTGCTCGACGTTTTTATGCAAGTTTTTTAAAGGGTTGTGGCTGTGTTCGTCTCTCTGCACCGCCTTTTCACCCTTGATAAAAACAGGTGAATTGCCTTTTTTTTCTCCCACGCCATCTATAATGATGCAGCGTTTTCTAGTCATTCTATTAAGAACGGTAGACTCTGGAAGTTTGTGTCTGTAGTTGTGCAGAGTGTTTCCTCTCCCTAAAAGATTGTTTTTTGCTGCAAGTAGTTTCCACTTCCAGAGGAGGCAATGTCATAGTATGCCAGAGCAAGCTCATGAGTGAATGCGTGTGTATGTGTGTTGTACATGTGTAAAAAAGCTGGTCCTGTTGCATTTAGAGCAAAAAACATTTTGCAGCTGTCTGCCACCTCCCCTGCCCTCACAATTGTTTTGAAGAAAAAAAAAATCCATCAGTTATTAGTCCAGTGTACTTTGTCATTTATTTCAAGCAACGAACATCGATCAACTGTTTCATATTGTTTAAAAGAGGTTCTGGGTATTTCATTTGCTGTTCCTGCCATCAGCATTGTTTAAAGTTCGTGTGTAACATAGAATACTTTGGTAACAATGAAACACAAGGCCTTTTGTATATGCTGTACATATGAATAAAAAGCTATTTATCTATATATGCCTTACAAAAGACGTCTCCTGGCAGTGAAGCTTGTTCCTGAATTCATAGTGTGTTGGACACCACAATACCTTGCAACAACTTTTCTGGCAGTGGATCGGAAGCTACATAGCTGAAACATGCCCTTTCTTCCTACGCAGTGGAATATGGTCCCCACTTGGAAGTTTCTAGTTTCCATTTAAAACATGGTATATTGTCGATATTCATTTTCAGGGCGCAATTCTAACACAACTGCCAACTTTCAACATTAAAAAGTGAAGGAAAAAGTTTCCTTGATTACAACAAATTCGCTAGGTACGTCTTGTTACAAGAAATTTCATAGCAGAGGCATAGCCAAGGGGGGTGGCTTATGGCGCTTCAGCCCCCCCCCCCCCCCCCCCCCCCCCTGGGGATATTTCCATACTGTCATGTACCGGCACCGGAATACAATGTCTTTTTCACGCTCTAAGACATTTCGGCACGAACATAGTGAACTCTGGCTGGATTTCTTGGCAGTGCCCATGCACTTATGTCGCATAACACAACTAGCCCTATCCGAGCACTGAGTTCGAGGGCATTTCGATGAGAAGCAGGCTCGTCGCGGCATCTCGCAGGGCCCGCGGAATCTACGGAGTGCATGGTTTTTAGTTCCAAAACTTTGTGCATATAAATTTCTCATGAACTCTGTCCTTTATATAGCGAAGCAGCAAAAATCAATGCAAGTAAAAAGCTCTGTTCCTTCAGGTCCATAAATGATAAGGGAAACTTAGGACTGTTCATTACCTTTTAAAACCACAGAAATTTTTGCCATTTATTGTAACAGTTTTCATCATGATCAAAGTTATCATGCGAATACGAAAATTACGAGGACATCAATAACCAGTTTTGACCGGCCCTGATCATCGAAAGCCCAAAGCCCGGCCCACGCGGCGTTTCCCAACAAACATACTTGGATATTGGGTAGTTCAACTTGCCTCATCATCTGTGGCTTTCATTTGTCCTTTCCTTTTTAGCTACTTGCTTTTACTTCTTTTTTGAACCAAAGCAATACCCTTCTTTAATTTTTGGTGCAGAATAATTGTCGCTATGCAGGCAGCTAAAATGTACATTTTCGTATTGATTTCTGCATTCTTCCTCCATTATTCTACCCATATGGTGCTGTCATGATTGCAGTATGGCCCAAATACGTATCACGATTTCTACGATCATATATTTTTCTTGCCTGGATCGTCTTGTCTTTCTGTGCGTAAAGTTTACTAACTGTGATTGCACATGTTTATTTGCCTTGTTCAACGCATTATATATAGCAACTTTTGCTTAGATATGTAGATTTATTAGACACTTATACATATATTTAAATATCATGTTGCGAGGTTTTCTGTATACATGCAGCGAACCACGTTTCCAGTGAGACTTTTTTGTCATTTATCAAGCTGTATCTTTGCACTTATGATATTCCATTGTTTCTTCACATTTCTAATGTATATTTTGCAGAACTGCGTCCTATATGTGCTCTCTGTTGCGACTGTAATTTCAGTGCAATTGCAATACTCGACCGGTGACGGCTGCGCCTGCGCAATACATGGAACGAAGGACAGCGTCATTGAGATTTTTTCCCTGGCCGTTGCATATGTACAAAATTGTAACTTGAATGACAAATATTCGTTAAAATATTTCTTAACTTGTTCATTTCATGGCCTTTACATTTTTCATATGAGCGGCATGCACTGTTTTGCTGGGTTCGAACTGGTATAGTTCTAAAGTTCATGCGATATTTTCTTTGCTTATTAAATAGACAAAAAACATGGAAGCTATTGACATCAGTTATTTCTGCCACAATTTTTGGGACATACAAATATATTCTTTTATGAAAAACTACTCATTTTACTTGTCTTGACAGTGCATGGCATTCAAGAATTTATTTGCAGCATCTAATACACAATAGCGTTCGCAGTGTCAATGCAGTTATTATTAATGTATTTGATACCTCCACAAATTGTACGAGGAGGAGGAGGCCGAGCTGCAACGTGAGCCCCCCCCCCAAGCAAATTTCTGGCTACACCACTGCTTTATAGATAGCACTAGCTACACCAGCAATGGAATGAAGTTACCGCTGAGGGAGCAAAGTTTTAAGCAGCTAGGTGCACGTCGTGCCGCTGAAATATTTAGTGCAGCGACGCAGCTACGGACGCTTCACTGCTGCAGTATAAGTAGCAGTCTCTTTTGGGAAGCATAGTGTCCGCCTTGGACATCATGTGCTTTGTCCATTTTATGCGTGTTTTCATCTATACATGTCATGGGAAATGACTACAGTTGCAACAAAGCTTTAACCACATGCCAAGAAGTAATGTTTGGTAATGAAACTTTCAAAAAACTATTTCAGCCAAGAAAGACCCGTCTAGCAGCTGGTTATCGTATTGTGAAGTTCATCTGTTAGCCAATCTAGGTAGCTTTTTTCAGCACTGAACACAGAAGTCTTGACAAAATCATGAAGGAATACATTTTCATCAGAGAGGCCTCTTGCTTTGGGCTCGCAGTACTGAAAGGTCTGGAATGTGCCAGTGCTCAACTTGCAAGCAATTAGTGCTGATTGGTCCATGTAAATGATGGTTCCAGAGTGAGCACCAGTGTCTTATTCCTCTGGAATGAGACCTCTTGCAGTTATGATAAATGTGGCCATTGAAAACTGATGGTGCTGTTATTAAAAAATGTGACCTGCATTAAAGCGGGATGAGAACAAAGCAACATGGTAATTAGCTTTACTGTGAACCTTCAATGTGCATTTGTAGCGAAGCAATGAGTGAGTGGACACTCAACCATTTCTTTAGAAAAAAAAAAAACCTTTAATAAGGATATGAACAGGTTTTACATGTGCACAACATTTACGGCGCGTTTATACTAGGTAGGACTAGCACACGCGCGGCATAGCGATGTCGCGTTGGCCAAAGCGCGACCCTCTACACTCCAGCGGCGGTTAACCACCAGTGCATTCTGCGGCTTTCGGTGCGCTTCGAAGGCACCCGGCGCGGAATGGAATGATGGGACTGTCTCTTTCATGCAGAGCGCGTCGGCTACACTGGCCCGACCAGAAAGGTTCCTCCTTTTGCCAGGGCTGCACTGCTTCACTGATCTATGACAGATGGCATGTCAGATGTTCTGCGCATGCGCATCTCCAGGTGCAGCCGTTGCGCCGCGTGGGAGTGGTTGTAGGTTGGACTATAGGTGCGCCTGGCACGGCACTGCCAACTTGACCAGACCGGCCACCACCCACGCTCCGCGAATCAATATAAACGCGCCTTTAAGGGACAGAAGAATTGACGCTATGATTACGGCATAAAGAAAAATTCAGCAACAGCTGAAAGCATTGCACTTATGCAACATTTGGGTGTTTCGCTGGTTTTCCCACTGCATTAGAGAGGGTAGCTACATGGCCGATTTATTCTGGAGTACTGATGCCGCTCCTTTACCATCTAAAGATGTAGCTAGCGACCAATACCCACGCCACGCCAGAATCAACCCGGCTGGCTTCTGCATTTGTTGCCACTTTCTCCACTTGTCTTGTCAACGCTCTACACCTCGCTTAGATAGGGCACACCCTCTTCACATCTAGCACTTGCTCAGTACCACATAGAGCAGAAAGTGATAGTAATCATGGCAATGTTGAATGGGAAGGATAGAGAGGAACAGCATGTGCTGGCGTGAGCCTACCTGTACGTGCATAGCATGCCATCGTAAGTGTGTGCCTTCTTTTGCAGCTGCACGTGATGCGGACATTGCCGCAACTAATATTTTGTGGTTAGAACGATTTAGAAACTTTTGTACTTTGCCCCCTTCCACACTCAATCGAGTACAATGCAACTTTCTGACTGGCATTATGACAAGCCCCCTTCCCCACTCAATCGAGTACAATGCAACTTTCTGACTGGCATTATGACAAAGTGTGGGACAGCAATAAATGATTCAAAGAAGCCAGTAGAATTTGCTGACAGATTTATTACAGCCACTGAAACAAAGACAGTGGGAGGGTGGGAACTAAGAAGAAAAAAAGACTGCGAAACCACAATGTTCAAAAAGAGCACAGAGCACATCTTTTGCAGATATGCATGGCTGACACAGTGTCAACAAGCAGCAGACAGAAATGGTGGCAACAGAGCTGAATGGAATTATACTGTGCGTAGATCCCATTGTTCACCAGCTGCTTGGTCACTGAAGTTGAGGAGCAACAGATTGTGACAGGCTGTTTTTCTGGCTATACAAAGGATTGTTAGTCCGTGCCTGGCTAATGCATTGGCGACTGTGCTGATGAAACGGGGCCATAGTAAACTGAGGTGCATCTGCTGTCCCTGCACGCTTCCCGGCACCGTACAAGACGGCTTTTATTGAAAGAGAGAGAGGGTGGGAGGTACTATGTACACTGGCAGCAGAGCAGTGCTTGGCCCCCTGCAGGCTGCTTCTTCCTTCCAGCTGTTCCCTTCCTGCGGGCTGATCTTTCTGCTGCGGAGAGTGGCAGGAGGGTGTAGCAACACGCCTGAGCCTTGGCGCTTCCATGGCCATGGATGAGGGACAACAACCCAAAGATGTCTCTCTGCATTGCTCAACGCTTCCTGCAAGGCAACGCGAGGGCCATGAGGCGCTCTGGTTTTGAGCAGAAAATATCAACACAACCTTGCCCGCCCCACTGCCTTTGCGCCAAGGCGCAAAAGACCAGGGCCGTTTTAACATAATTCCATTTCATTTTCGTATTTCTTCCAGTTCATCATTGGCTCGAGCGACTCAGCCCCCCACCCCAACCTCCTGCTATTGCTAGGTTGAGCCAATAATTAATACTGAGCATGAAGGGTAACGCCACTTCAGCAAAAAACTTGCGCTTATTGCATATATCATGAAATTCAGAGCTAACATTTTTTAAATCTTCACTCCTTTCACCCCTTTTTGCCCTCCTTCACGGTACTGTCCAGGTGTTCGCCCATTCCAAGACAGCCACGGTGCCTTTCCTTGTTACTGCTTATAACCCCTACGCACACACCCACTCTCTGGCAGAGCAAAAACACTCGTGCCTCGAGCTGTGCTATGAATCCAGGTGTAATGTCTCGCCAGAGCGGACAGGTGACACTGGTATCTCTGGGTTCCCTTCTTGCAGTGGTGGACGTAACAGTAACAGCTCTCTCTGTAAAAGGCTGGTGTGCTTCTCAGCCTATGGCACAACAGAAAATGCAACCGACTATGGATCAGAAGATTCCAGGCTGAAATCATGGCGGGCTCATTTTTCTTTCACGGCTGTGTGCAGGGGGCGGTCACGTGATAGCTGACCGACCGAAGCCATGCTGTAGCAGGGAACATGCCAGTAATGTCAGAAACCTGGGGCTTTCTGCTCGCGCGTGATAACCTGCACAATGAGCTTGTAACCTGCAATGTTGTTGTGTCTGCAACAAAACTAGTGTGCTTGAAACTACAAGGCTGAACTGAAGAAAACTGCTACAAGCATTTGCCACAACACACCTTTTTTATTTTTTTGCTTTGTGAATAGCTTATTCAACACCCCACATTATGTCTTTGTCACTGACTGGGATATGGGCCACTTTAGCTAATCAGAATGGTAAAAAAGAAAAACTGAATAGATTAAAAATGCAATAATATATTGACCCTGATCTAGCAATAATCAACACTAAACCACATCACAGCAAAAGCTTGTTAATGAATGAAAAATTTAAAATTTATCCAGAAAACAAAGAGACAGAAAAGGGCATCAAAGACAGCAGAGAAACGAGTAACAGTCAGCAATGATGGAATATCCACTTTTGAAGCTAAAAAAAAAATGCGTGATTCCGCTTCTCTGAAAGCTGTCCTCAAGACATTTTGATTGCTAAACGCTGCATGCTTTGCAAATGGTTGGAACTGGCTTCCAGTAGTGTTAGCACAAGCAGCATTGTCAGGATGTGAATTAATACTTGTTTCCAAAGATGAGGTCTGCGTCAGGAGCTCCCTTTGGATGTTGGTACTTGTGCCTCCGGTCTCGGTTGAGGTTCAGTACCACAGGTCTCTGTTGTGCCGCTAGCATTTCTTCAAATGCGAAGACATGCAAAACAAAATGTACAGATCAGTTGTGCCAGCCATGCAATATTTTCACAGAAGCAAATCAGTAGCCAAAACTTGCACAAAGGGGCCCGCACTGTGGAAGGGCCCAATAAATGGACACATCCAAACAGGCTTGGCTTACCCCATATATGCCTTACATCCTACATGTAGGACACCCCTTTTTTGCACAGTAACTCGAAGTTTATTGTGTAAAAGCTTGCGTCTGCTAGTGTAGGTGCAGGAGGGTCTTTTCCAATGCAACTGTTGTGTTGTGCACCATTCAAATGTGTGCATTGTGTACATTCAGAAAGATCCGCAAGTGTTCTCTGGACACCATATTTAAAATTCGACCCCCATAGACTGCATTTTAATTCTGCAAAAACAAAGAATTTTTGCACACTGTCATAAGGAAACCACCACGCACAATGAGAAATATGATTCTAAAGTCAATGTCAGAATGTTTGAAGCTTTACCACATGTAACAGGTAACAAATCTGCCTAGTATTCCCTGTTGTAGGACTGCTCAAAAGTCGGTGACGAGAAAAAGAATTCCACCAATAAAAGGATGATTCTGGACAGTGAAGTGAAATAACCATTTTAAATCGAAAAATATTTTAATTTTTATTCAAATTTCTGAAGTTTCGGCATATATGGATTAAACTGGGCACATTCTCCTGCACCAAAAAACTGTAAATGCTGCTGCCGTTGTCTTGGATCGCATTAGTCACACAGAAGACCCCACCTTTAGATCAAAAACAGTCCCCTGTCTCTGCTTTATACAGGTGTTGTAATTATTAAGTTTTGCACTTCAATTACACCCAACCACAGCAGCTGCATTTTTATTAAGAAAAAACGCTAATGCACCCGTGTGTTGTGCAATGCCAGTGCACGAATTGAGTAGAAGAAAAAGGTATTCCACAGTGAACTTCTAATATAACAGACGCCCATAGAGCCACAAAAAGCCCCAATTAAAAATTTTATGCCAACAAAATTGCAGTTGTCCTCAAGTGTCCCTGTTCAGCGGAACTCTTGAGGGTAAATCCCATTCCTAACCACCGCAATTAGCCTCTGCATGACTTCAGCCTTATGGCTGCAAAAATAAGCCATGCAGCTTATGTAAGTCGATGGCGGTCGTCACAGGGGCACTCCCAGACTAGGGTTTTCATTACACAAACTTATAATACAGCCATTCACTAACATTCAAATAGAAAACTTGGAATCGAGCCTCGGGCCACGCAAAAGAAGCCCCTCCACAACACACTTTATTTACCTTGATAGTCTTCTTCCTCTTGCCTTTCGTTAATGTTCAGTGTCAGCATCTTCACATGCTCCTTTTCCGCTCTCTCAGCCTAAGGAAGAGGCATCAAAACACTGCCTCAGAATACAGTTATCATCGAGACAAAATATGTAACATGTTAGATCTGTGACCTGCTGTGAAGGCAACAAATGACACTCTAGATAACAGTGTGAATATCAGTGCTTTTGGAGACCCAACAAAACCGATATATCGGTGCAGAACTGGGAGTGACACAGACAAGCAGACAAGCACAAGTGATAAAGTAATTCCAACTATAGGTGAAATTTGTAACATGGGGTAGCAAACTAAAAGGAGTAGATGAAATGCCTAGTTGTGCTAAATTTTTTTCAATATAGTAGTGAGAATAGCAGTGACGCTTACCTCCTCCCTGTCCTTCAGGTTTTGTGCCAGTTCAGAGGAAACCGGAACTTCAAGGCTCTTGAACTACATGCACATAAAATGCATAGCACACAGTTGTAAGGCATTAAAAAATTTGAGAGCAACACACAAGCAATGAAAGCTGGTACCACAGTGGGAACTAAAACCAGCGCGAGGGGGCTTCTGCATAACAAAACAAAAAAAATCTTTAAAAATTGGCTGACAATTACGCTTCTCAGTAATGCTATTTTTGAGCACAGCTGCTTTTTGGGCAGGCAAGGCCAACTCAAGGTAACCTCTAAAACAACCAGTTTACTCTGTTCTTCTGTACTCAATTAGCTATGAACATGAACCAACCTAATAAGAGAGACACTAAGGGTCCTTTCCATTCCTTTGCTCTGCAATGAATTTTGTAGCCATTACTATTACTGCTACTCGCCAAGAGTGCAGCTGGACATATCCTGAAATGTTTGTCCCAATCCAAAAGTAAATAACAAAGAGCTGACGCATGACACATGAAGAACCAAAATGCTGATACGAATGGTTTCCCACTCTTGAGTTGCTTTACTGACGCACTCAACAAAAACAAGAATACAGTAGCTTGACTGCATTCACAAGCAACGTTTGTATCTCTACCCCTACAAAAAAGCACATTAAATGGGATGTAAAATTTTTACACGGACAAGAGAGCTGACTAACCCAAAGTGAGGTTTCGCTCACCTTGTAGCTTGTTTAGTCCATTTATGTTAAAAAGCATTAGGAAACATGACAACTCTCAAAACAAGAAGAGGGCACAGTTAGCCACAAACACAACAGCTGAAATGTGCAATCTATAGAACCATTACCCTACATGCCACGTATAAACATGCAACACTGTATACATGGCCATGAAGATGAATAAAACGGCAGACTTGAGTGCATGTGCATTACAGAAGCATGTAACCGCCCTAAGAACATGGATCCAGTGCACTAGGAAAGCATGCGACTGCACTAAAAACATGGATCCAGTGCCCTCGAAGAAATGCAGCATCTCACAGTGCTGAACACATTCCTGCAGTGATCTAGCCCAGCATTACTGCGGACATGACTGCAAGTTAGCTTTCTTTTTTTTTTTTTTTCCTGAGACTGCCAGCGAGTTGACCTGACTGACTGCCACCCTGCCAAAGCAAACTTGCAAGCAGAAGATAAAGGTTGGAGCTCGAGCCAAGCAGCTCTCTCAAAACTTCTTGGCGAACCTGTGGTTTGTTTCCTTTGCGGGTCATCAGGATGAAGTTCATGGTGTTCTTGTCTTCCTCGCCTTTCTTCTCTAGTAGGTTGCTGTCTGCAAAGGCAGATCATGAAACAAGCCCTCAGAGCTCAGTAACGTCTAGCCACTCAGGCTTCAGATGCTGAGAAGAAATCGGATCAAGACAGCAAAACAGACTCACAAGTCTTTTTTTGCTGGCTGCTGCTTTTCAGACTCATGGGGATCACAATGTCCGCTTGAGGCTTCACCGAGTCTTGACTGCGATGCTGCAATATGGGCACCTCTCAGTCAGAGCCCTTGTAACGGGTAATCAGCATGAAGTGAAATGTCAACAGGTTTAACTACACAAATGAATGTGAACAGAGATGAAGCTGACACATCGCATGCCCTATGACAAAAAAAAAAATATGAACCAAATGCTTCATTCAGACACTCACTGCATAATACTACTGGGTTTCACATTCCTATCCACCATCGTGTGCTTAATAATGTTACTAGAATGAATGAATGAAGTCAATAGGACAGTAAGAAATTCTTATACAAGCGACAACTCAAATGAAGTTATTTCATTACACTGAGAGTTTGCCACAACTGAATTCTCTGCTCAGAAAGGCACTGAGGCAGCCAAGCACACATGTTAGCTGTAGGTTAACAGCCATTTTGACTGTCTTTTGTTCTGTGAATCCAATTTTTTTAACACTGTTAGTATTCAGTCCTTGTGAAGCCATTTGAGAAGGGGACAAGAGGCATGTCAAGAGGTAACCTGGAGTCAGCAACACCATTAACGTAGTATTTATTAACAACTGCCTGTGAATGCACTTCTTTATGCCAAAAGAATATGCATCTGCAAACTCCACGCAGAAGACTCATAAAACTGTGCGGTCAGCTGCTTTACCAGCACATTTTTTGTTATTTTCTTTTTACAAAGTTATCAATACAGCACCATTTTCCAGCTATTATTACTTTCAGGCTCCAGCAGCGCTAACCAAAAACAGGGGAGCCCTGTCCCCTGCCGGTAGGTTCCTCGTTGACAGATCTTTTATAGGTGTGATGTTGCAGAAACTTAGTCACAGAAAAGTGTTAATGCACTGCCTTGCATTACCTCCCTGTGTGGCACATCATCCTATGCCGTTCCCACAACTTGTGTTGAACAGCATGTTACACATATAAGTGTAACATTGCTACACACTGCAACGCAAGGTATGTAATTGCAACATAAGTAACACAACAGACCTAGGAAACCAGATAGTACTAACATTCCAGACCATGCACAAATTAGTTAAAAGTGTCCATACAGCCTCAACAAGCACAAGCTGAGAGCTCGAGCAGTGGAACTCACAAGGATGCTTTCTGAGAGCATTTTGTCGAAGGCTGCCATAAAGTCATCATCCTCGGGACACGGAGCACGCCGCGGTCTCTGCCCAACCAATGTCACATCTTGTGGTGAGCTGCCAGTATCTTCCTCCAGATTGCCGGTTTCATCGTCGGTGCTTGACCCTACCTCATCCTGCACGGTGAAAAAAAAAATTAGTCAACAAACACCGTCCACTCGAAGCTCTGAGCCCAAAAATTAAAATCTTTGGTGAAAAGCAGAACTTGTTACACATAGAGTAATGCGTACAGCAAGATAATAACACATAGAAGTCGCTCAGATAAAACTACAACTAAGCATACCACTACACTATACTAGCAAGACCACCACATTTAATGCCACAACTTCTGTCTCTCGGAGAACCGCCGCACAGAAAATGGAACAGCAAAGGTTCTCTGGAACAGTTTTGAGCTCCCTGTTAGTTTTTCCTTTTTTCAAAAACAGTCTTCACATTCACTGTCTACTGTTCCCATTATGTTCACAGACTCGTTGACACAGCATCTAAAGCTTGCACTCTCCCAACAGCCCAGATCGCAATTTCTCAGTAAATCAAGCTTCTAAATTGCGAAAAGAATTTTCATGGTCTCTCCAGCTTCTGTATGAAAGGAATCCACTGTAGCAACAAAACAGCAGACAGGACTCCGCACAAAAATTGGAATGCTCAACCGCGAACAAAAGACAGAGAAGCTCACAACACAGCAACACTGTTTAAGCTGCACTTAACTTAGCTAAGAGTACGTAGCCATACCAGGACCCTAATTCACTGCTTCTTTGATGATTAATTTAACAGCAGTGGGGTGCTGTTTTTTTGCTTGTAAAAAACTCATCAGGGATGTTTTTTCAAACAAAACAATAGGCATTCTCACTGTGCGAGTGCCTCCATAACTGCAAGCAGATAAGGTACTTCAGCCACGTCATTTCTTTTCACCTGTTCTGTGATTTCCACCAAATGCAATGGCCAAGCTGCTCGGCCTGCTGCAACATAGACTTTAAATACCCAGTGTAGGGGAGGTAAAATGTGAAAAAGCCCATTCGCAGAAAGAACTCCACGTGGTTCAAAGCTAAAACAAAGCTCTCTACCACAATGCATCTCAGAGCCCAAGAGTAGCTTTGGCAGATAAAACACAAAAATACTGTATGAGCTTTAAAATAAAATAATAGGTCCAAGAACGCAGAAAAAGATAGTTTGGTTTTTTGTCTTCCACAGAAGCCTTCCCCATCTTCTGGTGCTCGTCAAACAATTCTGACACTTAACAGCTGTGCCCCTAATATCCAACAATGTGCTTTGCCTTCTTTCACAGGCCAGTGCTTTAGATCTTGCGTCATCAACAGTGACCTGCTGCAAGTGAGCAAACCAGGCATTTTTTCAGCCCAAAAAAGTCTCCTCACTGCAGTGCGGATGCTTCAGTCTACAGACTGAAAACAAATTTCAGATCTATTAGATTTTATTCCCATTTGAAATTTCAGGTAATCAACCACACCTGTGCGAACGGCCACCTAACGCTAGCGAACAAGCATTTGTGAATGCAGAGGCCATTTCAAGCAAAACATACCTCAAGCGGTTGGCTCTGGCTTCCGCTGTAGACATCTGTGTCACCATCACCCTCTACGTCCCCATCTTGGTCACTGCATTCACCACTGTGGTTTTCTTCATCGGGCTCCTCTGGAAGAATAAAGTATGGGAGCCACACGCGTTGAAGACAAATTATTTGGATCTAAATTTGCAGTTACTCAAAAAACAATACAGGTGCCACAAATCAGCTTTTGTAACATGATGTCAACCTCTGGAAACAAAATATAAAATTTACTTCACACATTGCATTAAGTAAGGCTACTAACCTGTATCAGTTAAGTAAAGCTCCTACTTACTAAAGTATGTTTCAGACCAGCATGCTTCCGTTGCTTACAGTGATGCCATCGTTGCACTAATGACCAATTATTATTTATTCTTCTCAGCTATGAATACTGCAGTGCGAAATCTTTCCCAACTTATGTACTAACATTACACACAGTTCTGTCACACCTAAAGAGGTGCTCCATACAATGACCACCAAGATTTTTCCTAATGAATTATTAATGCACGCAATGCTACTCCACTAATGACCAATTGTTGTTTATTCTTCTCAGCTATGAATACTGCAGTGCGAAATCATTGCCAACTTATGTACTAACATTACACAAACTTCTGTCCCTCCTAAAGAGGTGCTCCATACAGTGACCACCAAGGTTTTTCCTAATGAATTATTAATGCATGCAACGCTGCTCCAAAGAAATGTGTTCCTTAAATGACTTAAACTGCGACACTTTGAAACACTGATGGCAGAAGCTTAAATCACATCATGCAATGATGCTGCGGATGTTCATATCACGACAAAAGCAGCCAGAAAGTGTTTTTCACAGTAAATTATCAATATTTACCGACACTTCAGCAGTAGAGTAGCATTTATACTAAATGCACTTTCTGCGCACGCTGACCCGTATAAAATGTGAACGATGCTACTGCTATACGGATTACGAACCTTCAACTTCTTGAATTGTGCCAAGATTTTCCAGCTCTTTGGCCTTGTTGCTATCCCCATCTTCACCATCAGCTGCAGGGGCAGAAAGGTATTCAGCTGCAAAGACAAAAAATATTGTAGCAGCTGCCATTGTGGTTGCAGAGCTAAACATCAAAACTCAAAACTCCATCGCCTGGGGCCATATCCCTCAAGACCACCTTAGCAATATCAAAGCATCCATTGCCTGCCTTACTAGGAGGTAACTACTTGTGAAAGGGCCACAAGATGACAGAAAACAAAAAATATAACCTTTTAAGATGCTTTGTACACAATTTAGTACAAAGCGAACTCGCAGCAGCTTTTTCTGAGAGCGTGCAGCACCTACAAATGATTTCTTTTTTTCAAGTGAATTTAGCATCCCTTATGTTGCAAATAAGATTGTTGATTATGCCATGTAACAAACCCAGTTCAATATTTATTATTTCACAAAATAGCGAGCGGGATAGCTTGTCACCCGCCTTTCTTATGCAAACAAATCTTGTTGCCCGTAGCAACATCTTTTTTTGTTCCCCCTCAAGTTGAGGCATAATGTGCATCTCCAACACAGAAATTGATTCCAAGACCCATTGGGTGTTTGCTTCACTACAGACTGCATGAAATTCTGCACATCTCCGTAAGAAGTTTACCGTTGGTATTTCATACCGGAAAACAAAAAAATGATCTTTATTTAGGCTTGAATACATTATTTACATAGAAAAAAATTTTTTTTTGACGGAAACAAAAAACTGTGCCTGAAAGGGTTAAGACAGAGCTGTGAACATGAATGCATTCCAACTAATTAATCACGTTAAAGGGGCAATGAGGACAACTCATTTTATCTTGGTTCTTAGCAAAACTAGATAGTCTGGCTTTTGCACATCTGTTGACATTGAATAGGTAGATTGGTAGCGAAAGGCATATTTACTTCAACTGAGAAATTTCTAGTTAAAAATGGGATCTCTTCTTCTTGTCATTCGAATTAAACTCATGATGTTATGATGACACCGAGGGAATCGCGTACAGTGATCACTGACTGTGATCACTGATTGCAAGTGGATGGCGATATGGTCCACTCTCAGAGACCCTCAAACGAAAAAGTACCACTTGACATCACTGCAGTTTGCTTGTAAAAACGGCCTGTGGCAGCAGTACCTACATTTTGCCCTTTTCTAGCTAGGAAAGGCAATTTGGCCTTACCTAGATAAAAAAAATCCTGGTTTCGCTGACAGTAGCCTCTTGGTAATTAGAATGCGCTAAATCAATGAATACTTCAATGAACTTCAATTTCTCCTCAGTGTCCCTTTAAATGATTTAACACCAGGCATAGCATAACACCATGGCAACACCATGCACAACAAACAAAAAGCACATTCAGGGGGAAAGAAGTCCCTATCACTGCCCTCCTGAGCTTCTTTTTAAAGGCCTTTTACTCACACAGCTTGGGCTTCAGCTCAGACATGAGCTCTTCAACAGCAGCCATGGCCTCCTCGAGGCTTTCGCACAGCTTCATCTTCGGCCGCAACGGAAGCAGCGTGTCCTTGACGAGGAAGTCGACAGTAACTGGGAACGGGTTCTCTTCACCGTAGATGTCCACAGACTTTTTCAGCCAGTAGTATTGCTGCACATCCGCCAGCCAACATACAACATGGCACAGCGCTACAAGGCTCACAAAAATGTTGCGCCTTACACTCTACATAACACTTCCCCATAAATTCTCCTGACGCACCCTTCAGGGGAAAGGAGATGTCAAAGACAAACTCAAGTCACAACGAGATCATAATTAAACCCTGTAATAAGGCAGTTGAAAATTGAAACTGCTCTATTATAACCACTGTTTTAATGCACCTACATTGATTTAGCTGCATTATTTCAGCGGGAATTATATTTCCTTCAGAGCAGCTGTGTTCTTTTAATGCTCTCTCATTCCTTCCAGGAATCCACATCCTATCTGCATGCAGCAGTAACTGGCCACTGTTGCCACTTCCTACTACCCACATTTACTTCACTGTATCTTCTTTGCACTTTGTTTTATTATTACAAGGTTTTGCTGGATTGCTGTTTAATCTGATAAAGAAAACTTTAGCGAGTGAAAAGATAATAACAATATACAGACAGAGAGGTTCGCATAACTTCTAACGTGAACAAGTAACAAGGCCACACTACCTGGAAGAAAACCAGGAAGCAGTCTAACTTCTTCTTGGAAGACCCAGTGTTGAAGTACTGTCCGCAGGTTTCAAGCAGGATGCAAACCAGCCGTATGCGGAACAGGTTGTCAGGAGGGTCCAAGATGCTTGGAGACCCTGAAACAAATTTTTTCTCAGAGACCATAGAGGGGACACCCAAATGAATAAATGCACATGCGGGCAAACTGGCCAAACTTGAACTCTTCCTGGACACCACAGAAATGTTCAACTAGTACAACACGAATGTCTAAGAGTTTCGTTCAGCAAGGGTAAGGTAACACTGTGCCTTTTCAGCGAACTCCGAGGCAAGTTGCAAGAAAATGCTGAGATTTGCAAGTTCACCATTGAAGTTGACACCAAAGGTGATGAAGGAGTAGAGAACTTTGAAGATGACCGATGACTCCACCATGCGGTAGTTGTACAGCTCCCCGAGGTAGTGCACCACACTTACTCGCTGCTGGTTATACTTCGGGTGGTTCACCTGGGAAGGCCAAAAAACGAAGGCAGATATCAGCCTGGCCAGGTGCGAGCAGTTCTAAATATCACTGCAGCTAAATGGGTTCATTAGAGTGCAGTGCAGCAAGATTTGTGGTACTAAGAACATTGTTTGCAAGCTGCTTCAATGAGCCCTTGCATATCAATGTAGTTCAATTTTATTAATGCCATAAGGTACAAGAATAGAGAACTGCTGCCGATTTTCAATCATTAAAACTCAAAGGGGGTCAATTTTTTTTCTTAATCAATGTGGAGCTTCAACTTTCTCTCTTGCCGATCAATGTTCCATGAAAGCTGTGTTGTTGAATCTGACAGGTGAGGAGGCGACTTTTTTGTGTGAAGTTCATGTGGATTTTGCAACTACTACAACAAGTGCATGAAAGCACTAACATTTACCGTGGAACAAAGGCAGCGGCGCTTCTTTTAACCACTACAATACAGTATTACACTACAACTATTAGAAAGTAAGCGCTGATCTGGAGATTATTAAACTCATAATCACATCTGCACATGTTTCAAAGATATCGACAGAGCACTGCAATACAAAGAGAGAGGAGAAAATACTACAAAATAGAGGCTCCACATTCAGCAGTAAGCTCTGTGAAATAGCCTCATCGGTCCTGTGAGATACCGAGCATCTTATTTTGCATCGAGTTTTACAGTTCATGTCTCACCTCCATTCCCAGTCTGATTTCTTCTAAGACACCATCCACAACTTGAGGGCCAACTGTTTCCTGTTAAAAGGAACATCACATGTATTCTACTACCATGTTCAAATCAAAGGAAAAAAAAAGCTAATCAGCCACTACCATATAAAAAGTAATATTTACGAGGCACCCCTTTAAGCAGAACCTGCTTCTCCCGGAAATATAACACAACATGCAGTTATGTGACAAAACAAGTCTATTCATTGTTTAGAATGTCCCCAATTTTTGTAAGAACACTGCAGAAGGCCTGTGTATTTGTCACACCACATTACACTACGATATACTGCTGTTCTCTCCATTGTTTTTAAACAATTTCCAACATTACGATACTTATGCTACATTACAACGCACTCTGTAGACCCTAAGAGATCAATCACTGACATTCAACTGGCAAACTCACAAATCATGTCGTATAAAAAGCATGCGTTGTTTATTATACACTTGTGCACACTATACTAGGCTCTCAAGTAGGTTACCTGGGCCAAATGCAGTGCAAGAGTATTGGCCCAAAAACCGATCATGATCCAAAAAGAGTGGTAATGGGCTTTTAAACAGTAAAACATCTTTTAAATTTACAATGAAGTCAGCGTGGATTCTCCACACAGGAAATGCTGACACCTAAATCTCACTGCAGTAGCAAAATCTTTAAGAGCAACTATCGGGGCAGAAAAGAAAAAGGAAGCAAGCATTACGTGATAGGCAACAAGTCCAGCCAGTAAGTTGGCCATGCATCGAATATTGTAGTATTTGACGTTCCAGATGGCCACGAGGCGCTTGGTGGCGTAGGCACACACTTCAGGGTCTTCCCAGTCGAGCTTTCGCATCTGACGGAGGATCTGCACACGGAGGCCAGTAATGCAGGATGGTAGTAAAACAATAGCAAAGCTCCACAAGGCCTTGGAAGCCTGTGGAATGCCCCACGCTAACATGCACCATAAAATAACGCAAGCAGACAAGGCTGGGAATTCAATTTCCTTATATTATGAAAAACTGCAGACGCTCAAAAAGTCGCAACATTTTGCAGCATGAATTAACAGTGTGAATGACACACTGTGGTAACGTATGTTTAATGAACATGTAAGTGAGCATATTACCTTATCAACTAGCCTTGCTCATTACCAATGTGCAGGTTGTTTCAGGAAAGGTGAACCAGAAATTTTAAAATAGGCTTTTTGAGCTATACAGATGGCTTCACTGGCACTGTAATACCAGTGTAATATCACTGTAATACCAGAAATACCAGCCAGGAGAGGTTGCTTGTTATTCACTTTACTTAGAACCTGCTCGTCTATCAACATGGACACGTTGTGATAGCGTCAGAACTTCAATTGCCACCACCTGTATTGCATCAGAGTCGCAATGACTGTGTAGTGGCGCCTAAATATGCCAATAAATTTTCAACTGAAAAACGCGAATTGCACTTCCGCTGAGGAGCAAAATCTGTTGGCTGACGAAACCATACAGTACTATAGTGGGACACCTCAACACAGAAAAACGAAGATAACACTCAGCGCTCTCCAACTCTTTTTAACTACCCAGTTTGCCCGAAGCTGCCACAGGAGAGCACCCAAGGCAGCAAGTCCTATTTTTCAATGTTGATCCACAGATAGCAGATTGGCAGCATTGACTGAGAGTCATACCTTTTCTGTGTTGCTCTTGGCGAGGTCCTTGTAGAGCAGCTTGCGAATGTATTCATGTAACGGCGGTCGCACAACACGAACAGACTGTGAAACAAAGAAGGAAGGCCATTTTTTGGCTCGTAAGGCACAAGAATGCTCCAGAACTGGGAAAACAAGTAGCGTCATCACAAACAGCATTGACCACATCAACAGAAGCTCAAAATGAATATGTATGACTCACACTACGTGCAGCTAATGTATGGTACCATTTTAATGCACGGCAAGCCACGGCAAATAGGTACTAGGTTCATTTAAATCAGTCAGCTGGAGTGTCTGCAATCTGGAGATGCTATGTTTTACTTCTACTTTTCAAATTTTAGCACTTATATATGTCAGAGTTAGTCAATCGAACAGGTCAAAACTAAGTAAATTAGAAACTCTTGCCTACCATGGGTGCTTCAGGAGGATTGCAGTAGTAGAAAGCATTCTCAATCATGGTTATGTACCGGCTGTCCAATGCCTGAACAGCTTTCTTTCGCATCATTTGCTCCTGAAATATGAAGAAAGGGGCAAGAGAGGATATTAAACAATTGGAAGATGGATTCAACTCCCAGCAGGACTGTATAAATTGCCCAAAAAAGAAATCATTCTGTACTTTCTTTAAACAAAAGGAGACACAGCAGGGGTCTGTTGACAAGAGCAGTGCTTTTCACTGATCAATGGTTCATTTATCTATACCTATAAAACAGTGGCTGCAAATAACAGTGTCCGAACTTTTGGTCAGTGCCATGGTTCCCAAAATACAAGCTAAGCTCTACCCAAGCTGCTAATGTTGCACTGTAGACCCGAGTGTACAACCCCCAAGTAAAAAAAATAAACATAAACATATATATCTCCCTCATGCGCGCTCACACGCACACACGCACGCACGCACGCACGCACGCACGCACTGAATATAAATCCTGAAAACTTGGCAGCTCCCAGCTCGGTATATTGAGTACTGGCAGCAATAGTAATTATATAGTATAACCAGAGTCCCTCAATACTTTTACTGGTCATGAAGCTTCGCCGTAATGCTATGCGAGAGCTTTGTACGCTGCCAGCGGCGGCCGCAGTGTGGCACTGCGTGTAGCCGGGGGGCATCGGGGAGGCGAGAACGAAGGTGGCAGCTGCTGTCAGTGCGAAGTAGCGTGGCATGTGAGCTCGCGGTTTTCGGCTTCTTGTGCTGTGTCTAATAAAATATCTAATAAGCACGAGGAAGAGTGTTCACCTACGAGAAAGTGACATGAGGCTTCTGGGTAAAGTTGATTGAGCTAAACATTGAGTTAAAAGTTGAGTTAAACATGGTTAAACGGTTCAGAGTTATGTAGCTCTGTCACGCCTCTGCAAAATAAAGAGATCTGTGTGATTTTTTTGCTTTAAAATTGTTGTCCTGTTCTCACGAATAAAACTATTGTCCCCACTTTCTTCATCTTTGACATTGGAAACGGTTCTCACTTAGTTTACCTTATTAATGATGGTCTCGGCCATGAAGAAGAATTACTTGATTGTATTGATAAATTATCAAGAACAGTTGCAATAAAAACCAGAATAAAAGCAGAATGAAAACTACAAAATACTGTATAGGCAACCTTAAAGGCAGATGTTGCACGAAGGCGCTGGCAGTGAAAAAAAAAACTAAAAAGCAAGAAATTCATACGAAACAGCACTCGGTCTTAATTGCTTATTCCGGAATTTGCATCCCTGCTTCATTCATACTGATTGTAGTTACGAAGAAAATAAATTTAATAAAAGGGAAAATAAATGTTTACAAGTAAGCGTCTATATAGGAAATAGCGGACAGGCGTGGTCGCGAGTTGTAACCATTGCACTTTCGGGAGGCATTAAGGCCAGTCCGAGTCTTTAAAGTGCCTTGGATCGGCTACAGAAATTTGCACTAAATGCTTTAGGAAAAAAAAATGTTTTATCAACATTGTGTATTGCATAGCATAAATAACATGCTATTATTGCCATCAAAATTCTCCATCTAAAGCTAGATTTAATACTAAGTCCCCTTAATCATCGTTTACCCAAATTTCCTTCAAGTAGTGCGAGCACTGCCACCAGACATATACCTGTCTCCACGCGAGCAAGCATAGCCAGAGGCGCCTGCGCCCATTGCCGGTGCATGTATGCGCACAGCACCTCGTACCGTGAACGGCCAACGGGCGCGCCAGCCCCGCTCCATCGGACTGGCAGGTGATCATCTCTGTCTCTTAAGTACTAGCCAGCACATACCATGCTGGCACCTGTCTTATTTGTTTTTGTAATAGGGACTCGCATTTCGCGAGCTAAGCCCACTGGCTAGCTGCGCAATCAGTTGCGTGTGAGTTTGCTGAGTGTTACCGGGCTCGCCAGCCGCCAGTGCGCTGATAAAAAGTTTTATTTTTGTCTGTGCCTTCATCTGCCCGGACACACATCCTTCTCACAGTAGAATCACTCCGGAAATGTATTTATTTGCATTTTTCAGTTCCGTCGTAGGCCACAGAGCGCCAGTGCCGGATTCACTCCGATGCCCCCAGAATGGCGAGGGCGCCCCTAGCGGCCACTCTTGTCCCTATATCAAACTTCCGGGGGAGTTTCACGACCAGTAAAAGTATTGAGGGACTCTGGTATAACTAAGCAAGCACAAAGTCTATTGACTTCTGGGGACTTTCCCACATGTTTATCTCGACTACTTGCAACAGTATGCCATGTTGCAACAGCAATCAGTGCTTAAGCCCTGCTTTACTTCCCAAATCTGGCCAAATCGTACCCCTTTTATGAAGTGAGCCAGCCAAAAAAATATGTATGAATAAATAAACCAATGCAATCAAATGAGCACAGGGAGATTACATGATGCAATTACAAACTGCTTAATGAGACTCACCAGATAAACTTTCGTCCTCTGATGTGAATCAGGCGATCGAAATAGGAAACGACCGCAGGTCTCCAGTAGGTTGCACGCCATCTCAATGTAATGATGGCTGAAGTCCAGAAGAAGATTCTGCATGAAAACGTCATGCAATATAATTATCTTGAACCAAACGCGCTGAAGAATGCGCTTTCATCAGAAGATAACCAGGAGACACTGTTATACACAACATTCTGTAAACCACCCACAAATATCTTGGTTTCAGGTTTTTCAAAAAGAAAGCTGCCAGCATTAGGCTACACATGTTTCCTGCAGTAAAACATTGGTGGCACTATACCAAGTATAGCATGCTCTAATTCTACAACACTACAATTTTTTTAAATCTATAACTATGTTGTTGTTAAACTTGCCTTCAGACACTGCAGTGCATCTGACTTGGGGAAAATGTTGAACTTCACAAGCTCTCCTAAACAAAATAAAAACAGCATTAGTGTAAACATAGATGAAAAAAAAAACAGCAAAACTTCTTACCAACATTATTTCTTACCTATGAACCTCATTGTCTTCACTTTGGACTCAATGTTGATCTGGTCTTTCTTCTTGAGCTAATAGATAAACATATAAAAAGTGCACTTGAATACTTGCTAAATAAAAACACAGAAAAGCAATGCCCCCCTTCCCCCCCCCCCCCCCTTACGAAAATACACAAAAAAGTAATCTAACCAAGGGGGAGGAAAGCCACAACATCACAAGTCTCAAAAGGCACCATATTAACCCTTCTTTATTATCATAAGCTAAGGCATATCCACTTAATGACTAAGGATTACCTCACTGATCTCCATCCACTGCATGACAAAGGTCCATCTCAATGACCTCCAACTGCCCTGACCTAGCATCAGCTACGGCCATTTTGTGTAAGCACTTCTTAAGCCATTAGCAGCACCTGGTAGTCCAGTGCCATCTCCATAAAGAAACTATCACAGGTTCAACATGATTATCTTGGAACGTATCCTATCAGCACATGTCTGATGACCCCTGAAATGAATGGACTGCGAGTTTCGCGGCAGTACTTGCTCCAGCTCAGTGAAGTTCTTGCTTTCAGAACTTCCAGGCACCGACCCCACAATCTTCCCGATGCTCAGCAGTACTCACGTGAAACTTGAAGTCCTGCTTGAGCATGCTGACCAGGTCCGTGGCCACATCTGGCATGCAGGGTGCGAGCGTAGCCACAAATCGAGCATAGAAAGGCAGCAAGTCCAGCCTGGATTGCAAGCAAGAGGAGGAAAAAAAATGAGGGCTGGTTACCCCTGCTCCTCCTCCTTTCTCAACCCTCGCAGTTACAATGCGAACACACTTTTCATCAAAAAGAACTGATTTGGGTGAAAGCTTCAACCAAGCTTTATGCAAAAGACTGTAAAACATGCCTTGAGCACAACTGATGTTTGTGACTGGCACAAACACAGACACGAAAAAGCATTACACAATAAAAGGCTACATGGATTGATGGCCAGTTCATTCACTCAAACCACTGTATTAAACACAGGAAAGCCCTTACTATCCGACATATGTCAGGGACTAATGCACTGAATGAGACTGACACCAAAGTGTTAAAAAGAAGTTATCAGGCAACCATGAAAGATACAGCAGCAACTGTATGTATAAACATATATACGGTGGTGTTTTTGCTGCTTGACAACATCTGCACTGAAATCATTCAGCAGAACAATCAGCTTTGACTGATCTATGTGGCACATTCACAGGCCAAGTGACAAAGTCATGGCAAGCCAGTAGGTAGAATTATAGCGAGTGTTGTCACGGCTAAATCAGGAAACTGTGCCTGTACAAGAGAAGCCCCTATGCTCATCGCACAGCAGAGTACACAGCAGCAGCAGCAGCAGCGATGGGAGGCCGCTCTGTGCAGCTCGCTGCCGGAGTTACAGCTTCTGACAGTGAACTGGGCTCCGAGGGGCCGCCGAAGCACAAAAGTGCCCAGCAGTCTAGAGCGGCCCAAGGGCCCATCATCGTCCTGCTTCCACCCCCCCCCTTACTTGGATCTTTCATGAATCATAAAGTTGTTACCTACCCTACAACGCTTGTGCACCTGCACTATGTACCTGCGCGGACTCCCAACAATGCAAAAACCTGCCCAACACTGTCATGCAAGTTGCGCTGTAAAAATGAATAACAACAAGAAGCATACCTTGTTCTAGGCACAAGGAAAAGAGCTTTGATAAGCTTATTGCGATTGGGCTTGGTGTTGAGGTTCATGCAAAACTGCTCTGCCGCCTGAAAAAAAAAAGAGTAGAAAAAAAATACAGACAGCTTGACAAAGCCCCTTCCAATCAAGAACCCAAACAAACCTTACTGCTCTGTTCAGGCAACAAGGGCCACCTAACACTTCCAAGCTATTTATGCACGCACCAGTAATTCTGTGCAAGAATCACATGCACCAGCTTGCAAAATGTCATAATGTGATGCCAATGTGATCCACAATATATTAAACAAAAAAAAAACCTAAGTTCCCCTGCAAATAGACGCCGCCTGCATCTAACATGTGACGCAAACACAAAAATAGTCTAGTCCTGGTGAACCTTACCAGTGAGCACTGATACAAATATGAAATCTTTCATGATTGTTAACTTGCGCTGACTGACTATGAAAAGAAATTTAGCAGCATTATGTTGACAACAGTAGAAACAGTACACAGTACTGCTGAAGTAGCGCAGATGTTGGGGGGTAATGGTGCGGCAGCGGCTGAAGCCACAATGCACCAAACACAAGGTGGTATGAGGTGATGTGATTATTAAATGTTTTGGGTTTAATAAACCAACACACTTAATAATCATAACTTCTATGCCTAGGTTCATCTGTGATTGAAATGCTTAATGTGCTAAATCAATATTATGCCACCTGAAATGTTGTTTCAAGCTACTCAAGTGAAGCTCCTGAAGATGACCCTCTTTAGGATGCTCCCCTACTAAAAGACCCTCCCTGAAATCTGGTCTTTCTAGAAAATACCACTAAAGCAAGGCTGCAGTGCCTTCAATTCTTTTTGCTATTGTTATTGATAATAGTCTCTAGGATAGGCCACATAGCCATTCACTTTCAAGTGGTGGCCAAAGAGTCCTCTTCACCATTATCGATATCACAAGTTTGGATCGAATAACGGAAAAAAAAAAAAATATGTTCTATTTTTAAACACCTCTCAGCAATAAATGCAGTTTTTTGCTGTTGAACAGACATCAACATAGCCATAAAGAGCCAACCAATCGATTTTTACTCAGAATGAAAACTGGACAGAGTTGAATACAGCTAGACAGACAAGATCTTGAATGACTCTATATATATATATATATATGGGAAGTTAACTGACACAGCCACAGCCAAGAGCCTCAGAAAATAAAGAAAAGAACCCGGAGGAGCTTACCTGGTCAACCATCTCCCGGCTGACACAGTGAAGTAAGGAGTTTAGAAAGCCATCCAACAGAAGCTTGTTGGCAGTGCCAGGGCCAGTGCCGGCTGCAGGCTCTTCATCAGGAGCTGCAGTTTTTCGTTAATGGCATACGAGTAAAAATGAACTCTAGGCTTGCAGTGAATCAAGAGCCGACACACAAGCAAGGCAGCTAGAAAAAACTTTGACAAGGAAATATGGTAAGCTGCCTTTTAATTACACCTCGCCTTCCAAACCCAGTGCCCAAAGCTTTGTGAGCATCATTTTTTTTTTTTCAATAGTCAGCAATCATCGATAACCTTCTATTAACTTTTCGGAATGGCATCTTTTGATGGCATTAATTTCAGTGTGAACAATACAATAACCAACAGTTCTTGGCTAACCTTCAATTTCTTGCAGCAGAGTCTCAGTTAAATCCTTTTCCTCCAATTTGGAGCTGTCGTCCGAGCGAGCACTCTCTCTCTCTTCTTCGATCTCGAGGGCACCTTCCATTTCCAATTTCTGTAAATCTGTGCACAACAGAAAAGATAAAATTGAACTAGAAACATGCCAAAGCACTCTGATACAGCATTTAAATAAATGTTCTGGCATAAGGAGACATCCAAGAACTCTAAAAGCAGTGCAATGAATAAATGACGTTAATCTGTGAGCCTAGCATGTCTTGCTTCGCCTTTGAAAAAAATCTTATATCATTCAATCAATACAGTTTATGTAGCTCCAATCATAAAATGGCGTTGATGACTCCATCCAAGCAGCAAGTAGTATAGAAATGATGTTGGACTTAATCTTATATAGTAGACATTAGATGGAGTGCCAATGTTGTTTTGGAGATACACAGGACATAGGAAGTGATTTGCTGCTGATATTCTGATAGAGTATACTAGTGCCAAAGTCCCTTTAAAGATCATGAACTTGCACAAACCACAAGCATGCAAACAAGAATTTCTTTCTTCTCCAAGTGATCCAAACGTAGCACAAGTGATCCAAACATAATGCACAAGACATAATGTGGAATTTTCCTATGCCAAGTAAATAGTAAATTGTAATTCAACCTTCTCCTATGTAGTCTCTGTTTTGGTTTCGGCAGCCAAACATTCAGTGTGACATCGCAAGTACGTTCGAGGCTGCGCGAGGCATACAAAAATTGCTAAAGTCATTGCTTGGTCATTTTAATTTGCTCCACCTAACACTAGCCAGCCCCAGCAGCTGGAATGACAGCAATTGAACAAACAGCTAGGTATATTTATACTGCACTTTTTCTTAGCCTCAAGTGATCTCAAATCTACTTGTGGTATGGTATGGTATAGTATGGTATAGTTAAACATCCCAAAGCTATATGTGGGCTATGAGAGACAGCATAGTGGAGGGCTTCCGATTGATCTCAACTGCCCAGGGGCTTTTTAACCTGCACCAACAATGCACAGCATACGGGTGCGTCTGCATTTCACCTCCGTCAAAATGTGGCCGATGCGGCCAAACCTTGGTCTCAGCAGTTGAATGCCATACCCACTTAGCCAATGCGGCATGTCAAATCTACAAGTGACTGCACAGTAACCACTTAGCTTCTGAAACCGGAGCCAAAATTACACTTGGAGAAAAACTTTAGAGATAAATTATTCAACAGGCACATGCAAGTTGCACGTGGAGATCCAGATTTATGAATGTCTTGCACGTTACTGAAAAGAAAAAACATGCAACGAAAAATTAGGCGTCCCCACCTCTTTAAGTATATAAACCTGTCACTTCAACTCTGCTCCAACATTTACAAGAAAATGGCGCACACATCTCGCGACACGTAAAAATGCTTCACTTCTGCAGGAGGCTCACCTTCTTCCAAAGACAGATCGACAGGATCCTCCATGGATGACACTGTGTTGGTAGCCTGCACACTGTCCTTGAACAAGATCTGCCATGCAAGAACAACACCAAAAGCAAACTGATCGTGATGTATGCACTGGTTTCGTTACTTTGCACAGAATAGGGCAATACACTGAGAATGAGAAATACACTACGAAAGGTGACAATAAGGTTATAGCAAATGTCAGGCAAAGGGTTGAAAGTGCTGCCGACCCAAAAAACTACAACAGAGGGCAGCAGAGAACATACCAGATTTTGAGACAATGATCACTGCACACAAGCGTTGTCCCATCTATTCATAATGCTGTTGCACAGCTGCTTACCCCAGGTATAAATGCCTTGAGGTCAGGAAGATTCTCGTAAAAGCTCCGCGTCTCCTCATCCTCCCACAATGAGGTGCTTCCATCCAGCTGAAACAAAAGGACGTCCCTTTCTTAGGCACTCCGGAGTGAGGCTTGTCAACTGGCTTCAAACATACTGAGCGTTTTCAAGCATACCTCAGGGCTGCAACAATCAGGAAAGGTTCTACATTGGAGGTGACCATTTGATTAAAAAATAAAATGCACATTTTGAATATTCACTAAAAACCTTTTTCATGGCACTGCTCTTCTGCAAAAAGTCCATGCCATCATAATCGAACTAATGGACTCTCGCGAATCGGAACTCGTTTAATTTGAATGTCCGTTCATCTGAACTGAAACTCTGGATGCAGCAACACCAGGTGTATTAAAAAGGTGCCCTTTAATTCGAACTCAGCACAATTATAACCAATTTATGGTTCCCTTTAAGCATAGGGTATCGAGGGTTAGCTGTTTATTCTGAAGAAAAGAAAAGTAAAAATGGTCGCATACCATCACGAAAAACAAACAGCCCGTAGCCTTACGTGTTGTTGCTGCTACAGTTGAACCTCGCTACAACGAATTTCATGGGGTGCGCGAAAAATTTTGTTGAAGCAGAAATTTAGATGCGGCGAAAACAGCCCAAAAACACTGTCAGGTTGGACAACATAGTCCCAAAACATCATTTATTTCCAAAGAAGTCGGTCACCTTTTTCTGCTTCTTTTTTTTTTTGGCACGAGTGCCGTGGCGCGACTTTCGCACTCGGTAAGCAGTTACATCACAACGTCGTCATCATGAGCACCAATAAATCTGCGGAGCACATCAAATGCTTCCATCACATTTAGTGCAGATGGTGGTGCTAAATCCTCTGCGTCGCTGTCATCATCCAATGATGCGTCGCTGTGGCGAACACCCTCAATAATGGCTTCATCACTCAGCTCCTCGGAAGAAAGGCACGTCCGCTTCGTAGACAAAGTCGCCATGCTCGTGTCGATTGCAGCGCACAAGCACGAGTGAAAAAAATCTAGAGAAAACAAGCTGCTGCTGTTACCAGGCTAATGCGTCCTTTGGTGACAGATTGGTTGCGGCTCTGGCTTAGAAGAAAACGGGAGCTTGCACCCGCGCCTTGTCGCAAGGCACCCAGCCTGATTGTCATCACCACCAAGCAATGGCGGTCTTCATGTGCGTTTGAATGAGTGGATCAATTGGTTCCAGCGAAAGTTTAGTGAAACAAAGCAGCGTGAACCTACGGAAGTACACAGATGGGCGGCAATATGCTTGTTTTATTGTAAGATAGATTTTTAAACCCAGCTTCGCATACCAAAAATTTCGCTGAAGCAGAAATGCACCCCAAAAATGGTTCGTTGTGATAAGAAATGTGTTCCATTACTTTCTATGATGATCTGACGGGGAACTAGAAATATTTCGTTAAAGCGAAAATTTCGTTGAAGCGACGTTTGTTGTAGCGAGGTTCGACTGTACACAGGACAAGGACTGAGCATGGTGTGGTGTATTTTTTTTAATGAAGGCCTTGACCTATAATCATGGTGTATTGGCAGCCGAGAAACAAGAAGCCATGGTTTAAGAAGGTGCTTACCTCTCCCCCCTTGAACCGATTATGGATGTCAAGTGTGGCAGCATCATTGTCCAGTGTGGTGATTTCTAGTAAAACATCAAGTTAGAAGTCATTACTTCTTCGTGATCTGAAAAAAATAACTAAGCAACAGTGCCCAAAGAAACTGTGCCTACCTTCCATAGGCAAGTCAGGAACATCTTCGTCTAACACGTCCTGAAGAGAGGAATCAATTTTTCAGCGCATAAAATAAGTACACCTCGGAAACGCACAAAACAGCTAATGGTGCAGAATGAGGACGTGCAAGTGTCCCACAACTCCAACAAAGCTAGCAGCAAGAAAGAGGAGAATCTGTATGCAACGCACAGCCCTCTAATGAAAGCGTGTGCTACCAGAGATGCACTGCAACCAGGTATGTTCACTTACACTTTGTTCTAAAACAAAAAGCACTAGCTCATCATAAAATCTCCTTCAATGTGATGCCTAGCTTGCTTGCTTTATCAGCTCCACATCAATACTATGTTACAGCAAAGCTTCGGTACATATTCTTAGAAGACCTCTAATTAGCTGAAAACATGCTTTACACTCTTAGCAGTGTGCTGATGCCATCTATAATGCTGCCCTCTATGTCCTGCAGAGCATCACAGCATGTTTAAGAGCAAGCAAGAACACTGTCTAATAAGTTTCCGCAAGTCACAGCATACTTAACAGTAAGGCAGAACACTCTCTTCATGAGTTTCTGTGGAGAACTATAGGACGTTCAACAGCAAGGAGAAACACTCACTGTCTGGTAAGTTTCTGTGGAGAATTACAGCATGCCTAACAGCAAAGAGGAATGCTGTCTCATCAGTTTCTGTAGAGACCATTAAATGTTAAACAGCAAGCAAGAACAGTGCTGATTTTCTGTGAAGAATCACAGCAAGCACAACACCAAAGGCAGACATGCTGCTACACCAACCGCAAACTGTTGGGTCCCTGCGAGCAGTTTCTGGAAGGCCAGGTGAGCGGCCTCGCACTTCTCCTTCTGCTCCCCGCTGAGCTCACCCTTGGTCTGAAGCACGCGGCGATTGTGCACTTCCAGGCCCCGCAGGTTCTGGTGGTCACGCAGCAGGTGCCGGCAGAGCGAGCGGTAATACTCTCGCAGAATGCTCAGCAGACTCTTTTGCTTGTCCGGAGTCAAAAACTGCACAGCCAGAGATGAACCGAGCGACTTGCACCAAGTTCTATGTTATGCAATTTTGCAAGAGTGGTTGACAAGCAATTCTTTTGTGGTGTGCTGGCGCAGCTAATAGCCACGGGCAAGGAATCAGTTCGTCGCAGTACAGCAACATTGCCTTTTTCTTAGTGTACCCTCTGCACCAAACAAGTAGGCTCATGAACGGTCAGGAAGGCCCCACAGGTAACACAAATACCACAAAGATCACAATATGCAAATGCCAAGCTAACCCTTGCATGCTAGCAAATATGCATAAGGCAATGTGCGTCAGAGAACGTGAGCCGTGCAGCTTTAATGTAAAACAAGTGCCACAGAAAGGGTTCACTTTGAGAAGTCTAAGACCAAACAGTTCGTATTTCGTGCCACAAGCCACAAAACATGCAAGCATCCACATGGGTAAAAGCTACAAGTTAACAATGACAAAACTGTCCCAAAAAATAATAATCCTTCTGGTGAAATGCAGATCCATAATCTCAAGCACTTCTAAGCCATCCTTTCTCTCTGAACTTGACTTGTTCTGCCAACAAAGTGCATTAAGTGCACCAATATTACAATATGCAGGTGCACGTCAAAATTTGCAGTATTGCAAACTAATAACGACATGAACAAGAGTTGGTCATACTGGGCCATGGTTTTTATGACAAGACATGAAAAGCATATATCCTACACATATAAAATCAGCAAGGTGCAGGAAGGTTGACAACTCGAATAAAAATCAGATATGCTTGTTATAAAGTTTATATTCGATTCAAGAAACGGATATCCAAATATTTCCAAATATTCAGTATTGACCAAATAATCCCTTGAACTTTCATAAACCCAAGAGTGGCAAAACACAATGCTGGGCAAGTTATCTGAAGATCCAGTTTAAAATGTGAGAAAAACAGTACAAAAGCTCCCTCTTCGCTTTCTTCCCCGCCGTTTATCGTGTGTGCCAGTCACATTCAAATGCTGTCAGCTCAGACGTCATTTGAAATTTCGCAAGTGGCCTTTCCCACAAACCATACTTGATGAAAACAAGACAGCCGACCACCCACTTCGAACAATCACAAGGTGAAAGCGCGGGGTTTCATTAATATTTTTTCACTGATCCTTCCATGTGTTTCGTGCTTACTGCCCACACCCATGGTTAATTAAACCCTCTAACTTTCTCAAGCGAAAAATTTTAAATTCCGCGAACTGAGAAAGAAGAATCTGCAAAATTCAGCTTAAAACATAAAACAATGCTTCAGAGTGCACCTCGCGTTATAATCGGAGTCAAGGTATGTACGTATACAGTGTGAACTATTTTTTTCCCAAGCATTTTCAAGGTGGCTAAAGCGACCTTCGCCGCCAAGCTTCAAAACCGCTAGGAGAAGCCAGCTTTTCAGAGCAAAGTGAGCGGCATTTTACGAATCGGGAAAGGAGGCAGTGCGAGTCATTGAGAAAGAGAAGACACAGGATTAGCACGATTGTGGCGCTAGCATCCGATGCGTTGCCTCTTAAATAACGTTGAAATATCCGCTGCTTCTGCATTTTAGCGTGCAGTCTTTTCTGTCATTTTTTTTTTCGGAAATGGGGAGACGAGAGGGGGAGACGAGAGGGGGAGGTCGGCTACGGTTGGTCTGAACAGTTTGAAATGGCGTAATATTTGTAACAATATTTCTTTTTAAATTCAACTGAGTTCTCACGTTATACACATGGAAATAAGGTAAAATACTCATTTTTCCATTGCAATGTTGTTCCTACTGATCTCTGTAACAATAGCATCAAAAGAGAGAATAGGACTGCTAACGCACAATTCCGAGAAAAAAATACTTAAATACGCGATTTTGGGGGGAATCGAGGAAAACTAGGGGCCTTACTAATGGCACTCGTCCGGCTGCCTTCACAACTCTTCTAGCGTGAGCTCCGTCACCTAGTTTCGGTCAACTGTCATATGCGGAAAAGCCTGATTGCGGAATTTCGCATAGGGCTCCCGAATGGGATGCGGAGTCGATGTGCCACCGGCAGGGTAACCGATCATACAAAAATCCCGCTTATTGCATTGTGCATCGCTATCTGTGCACCGGTGACATGCGCATAACGGAAGGCGTGACGACGGTTGGTGGGCCCCTATTGCTAGACTAAAAAACAGCCTGGCCATGTAACTTCGGCTTCTGAGCATCGCCGCCATCTCGCAGCATTCGCCAGCCATCCCGCAGCATTCGGCACCCATCCCAACCAAGCTGCACACCTCAAGATACAACTGTTATACGTTCTCCTCTTTAGGAATACTGGCAAGCTGCTATTCATGGCCTGAGAACTTATTCTCTTCTGTGTCATGAAATAAGTTGCATTTGACAGAGTTTGTATCATCTCAATTTACTGAATGGTGAAAGCCCAAGAACAGAAAAAGTATGTGCCCGACTCCTGCATTACTCCTGCTGACAGAAAAACCGGCCACTACACTTTCACAAAGAAACACACCGTCTGACACGATTCCGAAGACCTGCTCCAAATTCCACAACCCACTTTTCCTCCCCGTTATATTAAAGCTTCGACCGTAAAACACGCATGAACTGCAAGAATGGCTTGTTGGCTTAGTGAGGACAGATCCACTTTTTCTAAATGCTCTGATAACGAGATGAAGTTCAATGCTCATTAAAATTCAGTAACAGGTGTTCAACCTACCACTCCTCTTTCAGATCACAAACACCAGCGCAAATGCTTTCTCTATATCACTGGAGACTAAGCAAGTAATTAATGGTCCTGCAATCAATGTTCAGTTAATTAGCACCATCTCTCAATCAGCAGCCTGTTTCCCTTCCCACAAATAACTTCACACTCTTGTTGTAGAAAATGATGCCCACTCACATCACTGATTGGTACGTCACGGATGTACTTCTGGGCGAGGATGCGGATCTTGCGAGGGACCAAGCCCGCGAAGTCCTCGCCACAGTGCTTGCAGAAGCTGATCAAGATGTTCAAATTGTTGTGCTCCTCACGGTCGCTCGTTGTCAGGAATGTCAGCAGGTTTCTCAACACTGGCAGGCCCTCCTTTTGGGTGAACACTCCGCACACTAGCAACTGTACAAGGACACGCGTCAAAAAAATTATGTCAACCTTCAGATATAGCTGAAGGTAAAAACGAGGACAGCAGGATATGAACAAGTAAGGCGTGCAGACTTGTGTCACTCAAAGCCCCTCCTGGAATGCTTCTCACAGCTGAAACACTGGATTGTTTGCGCTCAACTTTTGTACAGAAATGACATTTTGCAACTCATCATATGCATCAATGCCGAACAAAAAACAGTAGTTGTATCCACAGTGCCATCTCTCACTGGCTGCAGAAGGATGAAAGCAGATGACATGAAATGAAGAGCAACTTTCCACCCTTTTCTCTCAGCAAATAATTCTTCAAAGTTACAGCCGTATATGCACTGCACTCTGTTCCCTCATTCATGTTTTTGAGGTTTCCTCCCAATTTCAGTGCGAGTAGTCATCAAGCCCATGCCTCTGTTCTATTAAAAAATAATTAAAGGTACACAAATTGTCATCATACGGGCTACAAAAATTTCAAAGAGAGCACAAAATCGAAACTGACCTCGGCAAAGAATCTCAAGTCCACCCTGATCTTGCTGAGGTTAGTAGCCTGAAAGAGTCAACAAATAATTGGTTATTTAGCAAGGCACTGAGTTTCACGCAAGGCACACTGACACTTAAGCAAACAGATGACAAGTGTTCTGCAAGTACCAATCAACCACTATGTAAAATAAAAGTAGACTTGTTACCAACATTTCTCAACAAGAATTAAGGAATCAGTAATTAAAAATGTCTCCAGTATATGGACTGATTCACATTGAGAAGGTGCATTACAAAAATGAGTTTTGACACTGAGTGCAAATATATAAATGAATAGCTCAGCAAATTAAGGTACTTAGGTTTAAGATATGAGCCTACAAATTTCTAATACAAGCCTTGTGTCATTATTGTATGGTTAAAGGTGTTCATTTACATATGTCTGCATAATTCAATGACAATGCCTATCCACTGCAGTCAAGAACATTTTTCATAGGTAAAATAAGCAAACAAACTTGATGACACCAGTGCTACATATCCAACTGTCTTTCAATCAAAGAACACAATACCAGTTCATATTGGGAAGCACACACTGTACACATAATTAAGTGAAATTGTGAAAACTGGAGTAACAAAACTCATCATGAACAAAAATTAAAAGCCTATTTGCATTCTAGCATCAACACGTTGAATATAACACTTCCTAACACAGCTCTGAAAGAATGGTGCTCCTGCACAAATTTAATTCGACCAGCCAGTTTGTTCAAACCGAAGTTTTGCTCCCACTGACATTGGAGATACTGAAAAAGGCCTTTGTCAGTTTAAACTATGCATAATTCAAACAAAATTACGGCCCCTTCATTTCAAATTATTGAGATCTGAACATATGAGCACGAAACAATGACTTTTTAGCAACTTAAGAAAGGGTGGCTTACAGTATGGTGATGGACTGAATGGACACTGCAGACTTCATACATCATCCATTTGACTATAACCAAAGGAGGTAATGGCCTCTAGATTCCAATCCCCATGTTAAATGCATGTTTCGATGCACTTTTTTTTTGTTTCACGACAAGCACCCTTAACTAGGCCATTTGCATTTCTATCTTCTTCAAAGCAACCAGTGGTGTCCTCTGACATTACAATAAAAAAAAAGTAATCCAACGTTGAAAAAAAAAGAATGGATGTTTTCATAGAGTTTTTGCACGCATCAACGTGATTTGTTGCTGCAACATGCAGTGACGTGCAGTGAGAGCAAATCCTGATGCCAACACACCATTATCAGATAACATTCTGTTGCGATATTTTGAGTGGTCTGCTATCCCTCCACAGGAGAAAAAAAATTAACGAACTGAACGCAGTGCTCATTTCAAGAATTTTTTTTAACAAAAATAATTGAGCACATACGGTAAACATGTCCATAAGCATGGACAGGAAGTAAGGAAAAGATGGAAGATCACTGTGCACTTGTATTTCAACCAATTACATTTATTTCCCAGAAACATTCTGGCAGGTTTCCGTGCACAAAGCTGTTTCCGACAGCTTGGCAGGGCCCCGGAAGCCACCAACAAGGCAGTAGATTATAACTTTTACAAAAAATAAAGAAAAGGAAAAAAATAAAAGCTGTACATAAATCAAAGTGCATCAGAAAAACACTGCTAGTAACAGAGTGCATAATAACAAAACTCAAACCTATTTATCTCCTGTCACCCTCTACTTCCTGGGTCTACCAGACAAAGCTCTGCCAGATAACCTACTCCTATCCAATAGGACTGTTTACAAGGGGCTTGGCACACTGGTGAGCTAGCTTTAAGTAAAGAGAGAGGCTGTGCAGTTTGCAGGAACCAACCTTGTCATCTTTTTTCAATGGCAGTGCCTTGAGCCAGTTCTCAAGCAGCTGAGTTGAAAACTCTGCATAGCGCTGGTGCAAAGATGAGCACACAACCACGGCAGTCTGGATGTCAGACATCTAGAAGGGATAAAAAGGCAGAGTGCAATGAACCATTAAAAGCAACGCCCTAGATCAAGGGTTCCCAAAATGGATTCCCCAAGCATCTCAATCCATGCATGCCCCAACTACAACCTTTCCTTTGCCCACAGCCAGTCATTAATGAGTATTGGCACTTTTTGAGAGCCTGCACATTTTTTTTTTTTTGCATTCATGTTAGGATATGAGCTGCTAGAAATAAAAGCTTGGCCAAATAAATCCTGACAACACTACACCCACTCACATAGCTAAAGAAAAGGATAATCATTTTAACGTTGTCATGATGCTACAGTTAGAACTTGCACAAAGTAGGTAGCAATACAAACCATCTTTGCTGTTAGGTTTTCACTTTGTTAACAATTAGCCACTAGCAAATTTCGAACCTTCTTGTTTTGCACAGAGCTCTTGACTGCATTTAAAATCAATGCACTCAAAATTCTCATAAACACATATTGGCTTAAAAGTTTTTTTAAATAAAGTAAACAGAAAAACATGAATGACTGCTCAGCAAAGCACATATCCGGAAGTTTATGGATAGCACAGTTCTATCAGCAACATGATTTTAGTTTACTTTTCTGGCTCTCGAAACACGACTAATTGGAGGTTAACCTTCCTCTACCACGCCAACATCTCTGGTGATCATTAAAGAGTGCATCCTCCTCCTCATCGTTTATTTACCCTTAAAGGCCTTTGGGTTAGGGCATTACATAAGAGGGGGAGCAGCCGAGACATAATACATTGGTCAATAAGACTTACCTTGAGTTTAGCTTCCACTATGGCTGCTGCCTGTGGGAAAAATAAAGTGGGTGAGATTGTTGCAGCCATACTAATTTTACTCATGTAAGAAACAGAGACCAAATTAACATACCACTTCACTTATGTACTTGGTAAGGTTTAAGCCAGCCATGTCCTTCAGAAGAGAGTCCCGCTGAGCTTCCGAGATAGTTTTCTGGACACAAGCAGAACATTTCATGAGCATTTACTTGAAGCAAAACAAAGGAATGAGCTCACCAATTTTTTTACAAACGCAGTGTTTTTCCGCAGATTTGAGTCAAGCTTGCTGAAGAATGCTTCTTCTGGACGGTTGCCTGAAATAACAAAGGACCATTGTGAGAGCATGATTAGCACCTGATGATTTTGTTTTTTCTTTCAGAAGTCTTGTGTGCAACAGGGTTTGTTGTATGTGCCATTGGCCATTCTAATAAAACAGGATGTACTAGCTATTAGCAGAGCTGCTGCGTGGTGCCGGCTGGAACAGCTGTCAGCGGAAAAAAATGTTTGTCAGCGTCTACAACCTGTCTTGCAAGGTAAATGAAGGCTTTCTGTGCTGCTTAGAATGATGAACTGTGAACGCTTACCTTGTACCAATGTGACGCGGCTTTGGTGCATTCACGTAAAGAACTATCTGCGTGTGCTCCCTCGCAAAACGGTCACCCGATGTCAATCTAGATAAAGACTGCAGAAAAGCTGCCTTATAGTAACTAAGTGCTTTCTAAGAGAAGGCAGACATAGCAAGGGGCAAAAGGGAGTTAAGCAGGAAGATGAGATGACGAAATTTGCAGGGATAAGGTAGCTGTAGCTGATGCATGATACGGTTCACTGGAGAGCATTGGGAGAGACGCTCAACCTGTAGTGAGCTAGCTGACTTGATGATAATGGTAATGATGAAAGGCTCCTTGTGTGGGCACATTGCACCCACTCCGTAAAAGCTCAATTCTCCAAACACCTCAAGCGTTTTGATACCTATCGAATTTTGGCACATTGCAACTGTACCTCACTCAGCGCTCTACAGATAGTTTTTATGGGCGCCATCTTTGGGTACTGTGGCTAGCTTCCATAGTGCATGCAAGAAATGGTTGGAAAAAAATGAATTACCAAGCGCATAGAACTTTACTGCACTTTCTGATCCCAAAGGTGGCAGCCGCTACGACGTCAGTGAAAACTATGTATACTAGAATAAGCAACCCACTACAGGAATGAAATTGCTGCACATTATTATGTGCACAGTGGAAGGCACTACAGTAGTGGACAAGGACCAGGATAACAAAACCCAATGTGTTCATGCAATGGGAAGGAATTACAGCCTTACCAGATGCTGCTAAATTCTTGTTCCGAAGTTCCAATTTCAGATTTAGTCTTTCCTGAAGTTCTGTCACGTACGCATCAAACACAGCCTGGAGGACAAGTTAAAAAAAAAAAACAGATTAGCAAAAAAAAGACAATATCAAGCTCAATTTACTTACCTTTTCCGTTTCTTCAGCAGCAGCCGCATTGTCCTATGACAAACAAATACGAAAGTACATAAATTAAAAAAACCAACTAACTGCTGGCAAATTGACAAGAATTTTCACTTTTCTCAGAAAAGTGGATCGAAGCGACTGGCATATGTTCCCATTGTATGACCCTACAACAATGCATGCATATGGAATTCACTGTAATGAGGTCATCCTCTGAATGCCTTGCATGACTAGGAAAACAGCAACAAAACAAATTAATCTCCCGAAATTACAGACATACCTGTTGCCACAATTTAAAACAAACAGTCTATATAATGTTAATTTACAACAAAAGATACAAGCAAACATTGGTTGCAAAAGGCGTCCAAGAAATGCCAACAAACAGCACAGCCCACCAACAAAACAAAAACTCATCAGGGAATCAACATTCACAGAAAAGATCCTTACTTCCACCGAACTGATAGCCACTTCTTCAGATGTTTCCTCGGGGGGTAAACTGTCCGCACGCTTTGGTGAGACCTTGTCACCTGAACTGTCACCAGGTGTGACGTCATCGGCTAGGAAACAAAAAAAAATGAAAAAAGAATCAAGACGAGTGGCGCAGCTCGCGATACCAAGGCGCCAGACGCGTGCGAAAAGGGCTTACGCTACCATGTTTAACATCGCCTCCGGCGCCGTGCGGAACACTATTGCCGGACAGGGGCGCACATTGCTGGTCGCCTTTTTCAGCTTGCAAAGCCCGGGCTTGCTGCCGCCGACCTCTCTCCTCCCGTTCTCTGCGCCAGCTCTTGCCTTTGACTTCCGTTTTCTTCTCGAAATCCTGTGCACCGACGTAAGAAGAAAAGGTGTGGAGCGTGGCGGCCGGTCCAAACGCGCTCTCTTTATCGTCGTCGCCACCAGCGTGGGCGGTCACCAACTCGTCTTTTTCGCCGCAAGAGCACACAAAAACGGTGCGACGCTGCAGATAAGCGTTTACTCACCATTGGGAGGTGTCGATTTATCCGTTACGGAGATCGAACGTGCACAACAATCAGTAACACTCAGACACGAGGTCTGTCCGATCGCACTGTTTACAGCAGATGCCGTGATCAGCCACACGATGCTAACGCGATCCTGCACGATTTGGCGTCCACACGATTAACACCGCAGCTGTGCGGGGCCGCCGGTTTGCTGCGGCAGACCATGCCGAAGGCGAAAATGTCGTACTGGAAAGCTGTTGCCACTTGCTGAGCGAACTCCTACGTGGAGAGTTCACGAGTAGGCACGAAATTAAAAAATGCGCGCGTGCTAGCTTTTGCGAACCATGCGGCAAACCTACACGACGCGCCCGCAGCGAGATCACATCACTAAGTTTTTCACTGTTGTTGCTGCGCACGAGTCAAGTTGCGTTTGGCCACAGTTTACGTGGAAAAACTTTATCGCATTCTGAAACGATCATGCTCACACATCAACACACAACCATGTTTTCGAAACCAAGCCACCTGGTGTGTGTTGCAGACATAATGAAAGTAATGAAAGTTGCGCAACACTTTTAATAAGTAACCAAATTTGTATCATATAAAATAATTTGGTGCCGGAAGCAAAGTGGCAATAACAGTGAAACAAGCTGGAAGTGTGGAAGGTTGGCGGAAACTGCTAACATTTGTTTATTTTATCACGCCCCTACCAAGAAGCGCGCGAAAAGACGGAGAGCCGTGTGTAGCGTGTGGTGTGGTAAAAGAGCGTGGGGAGGTTGCACGATAAATTGTTGCTGGTAGCATTGTTTCTTGGTGTAAGTGTTGACCACATTGCTGCAACATGGACGGTAAGTAAATTTTTTAATATATGCGCCTTGGCCGGCGTTCTCTCACCCTGTTACTCTGCACTTAATGCCCTCTCTCAACAGAGGAGTTGGACCTGGATGCACTCGATGAACTGCTTGGACAAGAGCTTATCGAGTCGGGGGAAGATCAGAATCCCCCAAATACTAAGAGCAACCAGACTTCCTCTGATCAGAAGAACGAAAATGGGCCGAGTTGTGGGGCTTCAACTGCGGACATTGAAAAGCAACTGCGTGAAATGCAAGAAAAGATGGCCCTACTTCAACGCCAACTCGAAAGCCAGAGATCTACTCGTCAAGAAGATTCATCTCAAAGTGCCATAGCAGTTACAAGGAACGTTTCTTCGAGCGAAATAAACTGCAGTGAAAGCAGTTCAAAGAACCCTGTCACCACCCGAGCGCCCTTAAAGCTCTTAGATGCAGATATATTTTCGGCTAAAGCTGACAGCAAGCTGGAGGCAAAGGCTTCATTGGAGAAGAGTGTCGTACATTCTGGTGACACAGATTCCTCCGACGACGAGAAGCGGTATCCAACCGAGGCAAGTTTGAGTAAATTTGGCAAAAGCGTTAAGAGAAACTTGGAAGACCGCCGAAAGTCGTCCGAGTTCTCATCGAGGCGACCTGCTGAAACATGTAAGATGGCACTCCTTCGGTCTTCTATTCACGTATATCGTCCTTCTCACCTTTCATTTAATCTTTAGGGAAAGATAAGCCCAAAGGCACCCTTCCACTCGGCGAGCTTGATGGCAGTGGCGTGAGGGACCCCTATTCTGGTATACGTATAATGTAAGTTTTCGATGCCTTTAACAACTTACTTATGGCATTTTTCAACGTACTGTTCGCTTTTCGAGACATTTCCTCAGTAACATAAGCACAGTTAGGACCTTCTGGCACGTTTGTGATCTGTTGTGCAGTGCTTGTGCTTTGCTTGCTGTTGGGAAGCCATAACTGCACGATTTTTATTTTTTTTTTCAGAATATTTCCTGCTGCATTGCTTTCAGTTGAGCACGGATCCAATCGTTGTAATGTGCAATGAGGGATCGCTGAAAGAAACAAGTTCCCAGTACCTCGTTCATTCCATTCCAACACCTAAAATAGTGTTGCATTATGCTCAAATAACTAAAGCTCAAAAACTCAGTAGTTCTAAAAATACTCTGTGCCGACTCTGTTTAGATCAGGTACTATTGTATCATAAGGCTACTTTACCAAGCAATTTAGCTAGCAAGCCTAGACTGTGTTTCAGCTGTTTGCATACCCAGTTGCTTTTTACTCTTCCAGACGACCCGTTGTATCATCAACACTTATGGAAGCTCGTATGACTGGAAGAAAAATGGTCAAGATGTCCATGGTTCCGAGTTTTGTTAAGCAGAAGAATACAGACATTGACTGGGTTACTGTAGGTGTTCTGGTCAACAAGTCACCACCGAAAACATCTAAAAACGTATGTGCGACCCCTTAGTCATTAGATTTCGCCGACAAAACCTTCACATTTCAGCACCTGAAAGTCCTTGCTATCATTTTAGACTATACTTTAGCACTCCATGCCCTTTCTTGGCCATTTGTACAGCTCAAGTATCTTGTTATTTCATTGTGCGCTGAGCTATGATCGACTTAGCATCATCAGAATCGGTTGTCAATCTGCTAGTACCAACTTAACTGCTGACTTTCATATCAAATAGGTCGAACATGGCAGAGTAGTTTGAACTATGCAAGGTTCAAATTAAAGGATGCATTTGAAATTTGCGCCAACATTAAGCTTTTATTTACTTGAAACAGTACCGCTGCGGTGGCCTAGTGGTCTGAGCATTCGCCTTGCATGCGGGGTTCGATCCCCAGGGCCGCCGGGTGCCCACCGGTGATATACAAACTTTCCCGTGCCAGGTGCTCGGCTTCTTTAGGGAGAAATGCTTTGGAAATGGGTCTTCGAGCCCACCTTGTGCCATGAAAACTACCTTGTGCCATGGCACTCTTTGGCCAAAGCAGCCCTTGCACCGTAAAAATTTAGCATCATTTTCATAATCATTTACTTGAATTGTCTTGTAACTGGCTTATACTAGTGCTCAGGAGGGGGCATTGTATGAGCGATCTTACAGTAGAAATATGCTTCTATGCTTCTTTAATTCTGGTTGGCATTTTTTTCATGCACATGATACCCTTGAACGGCTGCATCCTATTCATGTATGTTGTGTTTCATTTCCTGGAGAGCTTCAACATCATTGTCACTCTTTCTGTGTCAATAATACCATACAGGTTTGTGGACCTAGTATCTGCATCTAGTGATTATGTCATATAGCCATCCCAAAAATATTTATTTCATCAGTCAGTCATTTGTAGGTAGGTTTTATCAAGCTGTTCACACCCAGGAATGATGTGCAACTGGTCAGGACATGTGTGCCAGCTGGTCACAGTAGCCAATTAGCCAATCCTACTACCAGCAATGGCACTGGCCACCCACAATTCATTCTTATATGCTGATAGCTTTGAGAATTTGGTGGCTGACTAGTATGCATTAGGTGTAGATCCTACAATGCTGCACTTTTCTAGTGAGACAGATCTTGCAACCATTTCTGCCTGCTCAGCGGCACCTTCCTTCAGCAGTGATACACACTCTACTGGCGTCATTTCTTTTGTAGTTCGTTATGAGGAAATGAAAGACGCAATAACTGTCTGATGTCTCAGTGAGCACCTCAACCACACTGCAAGGAAAGGGATGAAAGAGGGAGTGAATTAACAGAGAGATAAAGAGGTGCCGCAGTAAAGGATTCCAATTGCGTTGAACCACCTGGGGCTCCTTAATGTGCGCTAGCACTGCATAGCACACGGGCGTCTTTTACACTTCGCCTCAACCGAAACATGGCTGCCACAGCCAGTATTAGACCTGCGCCATTTGGCACATGAAATGACATGGTTGGAACCAGTAGTGTCCATTGGTATAGGTAGCACTGCCTGAACGAAATGATAAAATCTTACTATTACTATTGCATTTAGCATGACCATTAGTGCTAGTAGCCTACCTGTGATTCTCCTAACTTGAATTTTGTGATAGTGGACATTTAAAGTTTGAATTAGATGGCATTTTTTTCACGAAAAAGACACACGCACCTGCTGGACCTTGACTGTACATATTTTTGAATAATTATTGAATAATCAATAACTGTCTGTGGTTGCAGGGAAAGCCATTCTCAATATGGAAGCTGACAGACCTGCAGGACTGTGAAAATCTAGTCTGCATCTTCCTCTTTGGCGACGTACATGAGAAGCACTGGAAAACGTCTGTTGGCTCTGTGGTCGGCTTTCTGAATCCGTCAATCATGCCAAACAAAGACAGTTATGTAAGTTTCCATGGCTAAAACCCATTTCGCCTTCAAAACCTACATTCCTTCATTTGATTGCTGCATTATGACAAATTTCATTTCAGTGCACGTTATTCTTCTCCATCACAGGTGAAGCACTATAAATGGCTGACTAGTACATCAGGATGTATGCAAAGCGCAATCTTAAGGCTTTTCCCGATTTTGGTCTGCTTTATTTCTGATCAAAATTTTTGTCAATGTTTCTCGTCAAGCTCTGATATTTGAAATTGTTGTAATTCACAATTCTGAATGTTTGATTCAAGAAACGTGCCTATGTACATTCTCTTTTTACTTTTGCCAAAAACTTCACTGGACTACTGGACTATGTCATTTTCTAGAGCAGTCGAACAGAAGTTTGCCTCAGTATTGATCACCCTGGAAAGGTGATGCTGATGGGAACCTCAAAGGATTTTGGCACCTGCAGAGGCAAAACAAGAGATGGCCAGGCATGTACCAATGTAGTCAACATGTAAGTACCTCCCTGTAAGTTTAATCTCTGTAGAGCAGGAGTTCTGACACTGAATTCTCCCAGCACCGAAATCCACACATGGCTTACCCGTCACTCTTCCTTTTAACCGTGTTTATTTTGGGACTGACCATACTGTATTTGCTAATAACAGACTTTCGCTCTACAGCTAGTCTTTATTAGGTGAACTTGGGCATTTTCTGAGAAGCCATGCATTTGCATGCTCTTCTTTGCACGCATGTTAGAGAGGAAGATATGGAAGCCAAGAAATTCAGGGTTCTGCAGCGCCTTTTAAAAGTAATTAGTTTCCTCAGAACTAATAAGATTGAAAACGCTTGCAGGGACTAGCCGCTGCGGTGGCTCAGTGATTATGGTGCTCGGTTGCTGACCCGAAAGATGTAGGTTTGATCCCGGGCCCGGCGGTCGAATTTTGATGGAGGTGAAATTCAAGAGACCCATATACTGTGCGATGTCAGTTTACGTTAAAGAACCCCAGGTGGTCGAAATTTCCAGAGCCCTTCAGTGCGGCGTCCCTCATAGCCTGAGTCGCTTCGGGACGTTAAACGCCCGTAAACCATAAACCAATCTTTGCAGGGATTGTAGCCATTCTTACTTGACAGAACTACGTTTACTAATACGCAGTTCAGAATAATACGCAATTTACTAATACTTTTCATTCTCGCATGTGCGCCTAGTATGAACATGAGAGCATGCGTGCATTACTCATTTGGTAAATTAAACAAAGCACAACTTGATTCTATGTGTTTTTGTAACAGGAGACTTGTGGGCAGTGAACAATTGTGACTGCAAATCATTGCATCGTGAAGGTGCAGCTTCGCACCCTGTGCATGAATTTTTAATATCCCTTAAAACCCTCTTTCTCTCAGGTCAACTTGTCCATATTGTGTATATCATATCAAAGCTGAATATCGCAAGATGAGTTCTAAGCGAACGGAACTTCAGGCATCGTAAGTCTTGCTGCACATTTTTCAATTTCTGCTTTTAATTTTCATGTGCATTCTCATAAACATTAAAGAATAAGGCTTATTGAGCATCTTTAATTTGAGCAAGTCACCATGAGGTAGTATTTACAGTTTACACAATTGTGGTGGTTTATCATGCAGCAACTTGTTGACATGAGGACCAAAATTTTATGAAACTACAACTTCGTGTTCTGGTAAAAAAATTTGTTTTCACTAATTGTTTTAACTCAGAAAGGAACCTTTCAGTTTTAATGTGGCCGAAATACAATCTCAGCTGATTGGGAGCTTTTCAACCGCCAAGAAGACATGAATTTTCGATTCCTGGCTAAGGATGAGTCCTTCTGCTGTACCTTTTGAAGGACCAAATTTATCTCGTATGTTGTTTAGTGGCTATGCTCATATGAAAAGTGACCACTTCTTTTTTTTTCTGCGCACTTTTAAGTATCTCTAGTACCTCTCATGCAGAGCTGACTGCAAAAATATCAAAAGCTGCAATGTCAATGTCAAACAGGTATTCTGGGGTTGCACCAAGTGGACTGAAACAGAAGATTCTCAAGAATAACCAAGTAATGTACGGTGGCCAACTGTTTGTGAATCCCACGTGAGTTGCAGGAAGCTCCACGCACTTGCTTAGAAAGTTTGGTGTGTCATAGATGTTAACATGTTTTTGATGAGATGAAAAACATTTAAAATACTACATGCACAATCTTCAAGAATGCTCAAGCCATTTGGCCATAGGGAATTCTTTGTTCAGAAATTACTGATCCTGTTGCACTGATATTATGGAAGCACTGGCTTCACATGATATGTTTCGTTCTACCTATTCAACTGGCACACATTGCTTTGTTTTTCAGCTGATAATATGGCGCTCATATTAGTGCAAAGAAAAACAGTTCAAATGCATGTGCTAGCACCTCAATGAGGAACTTGGCGTCAATACTGGAACAGTGGCACCTTCATCGTAGCCGTAGTGCAAACAAAATACACTCATTCACTTTTGAAGTGAGAACCGTCTGAACACCTTTAAAGTATGCTTGGTAACCTTTCATGTAGGGCCTCTATCATTTCAGAGACTTCACTGGGCTAGTAATACACTGGCTGGTGTCAGAAACATGTCTCATGCAGCAGGAAAAGCGATCACATGGCACTGCATCACGGCACTGCATTGGAAGAGTGGCGGACAGCTCTCTTGCCTTTTTAGCTACCTCATTCCTCTGAACAGAACCATGTGTTGGTGCATCTTTATGAAGGAAAAGCTGACTGGTGTACTACCACAGCACAGGATACCTTTGAGAACCGCCAGTCATCACTTACAGTTAGGAGAATTGGCCGTGGCTTCATTAATGTATTCATGTTGAACTATCCCTAACGCTTCACTTTTTGTTTTTCCCAGTTTATTTGTTAACGTTTGCACTTGCATATGCAAAGTGGTATTCTATGGCATTCTATATTGCTGACATTTCACTGTCTTGCAAAAAACTGTGTAGTACTGTGTACTGCACTTACTCTGTACCTGTATACAAATTATTGCTGCTACCTGTTCGTCAAATGTCTTTTGGATTTTGTGCACTACTGTAAAATATAGTGGTTAATCCTTGAATAGTCTTATTGTATAGCAGTAAAGACAAACAAGTTGGGCTAAAATGTTTTTATTTAAAAATCGTTTACAACTACCATTATGAAAATGTGCAGCCACTTTGGGTGGCCTTACCTAATATAGCTGTGGGCTAGGACCAAAGCTATGTGTGCCTTAAGTGTCTGTTATTGAGAGTAACTTTGTTATCTACCACATCAACAAGTGGTTAGATGCTATAAGTTTTGAATCTGCATGTAATCATATGGAATGTGCATTAAGTCCTGAGCCCCAGCTCTTCGCAACAGCATCATGCATTGCACTTCTTGTTTTTCTACCTGCCAGACATCGGACTTATAAACCACAGACTTTAAAATCTCTCAGTATTCCCATTTGAAAGATCTGTACTCCAATTCTACAACTGCTGTTATTTCTATGCATATTTTAATTTTTATGTGTTTTCTGCACTCCTCCATGATTGCCTTCCTCTCCCTGAACCCCCTTCCCCAATACAGAATAAGTAGCATGTGAGCGGTATTTACACACTGGCTAAAATTTAAGCCTTTTTATTGAAAAATGTTCCCCTCTTGCTCTCTTTCTCTCTTATTGCAAGTCGGTTAAATAAACCCCGTGCAAAAGGAAAAGTGCATAAGGGAAGAAAAAATTGCCATATTGTAGAATCGCGGTTATAGGAACCTCATGGGGTCGCAAAAAAAATTGTATCATTCGAAATTTCTTATCGTCATAAACGAACGAAATCCATATGCGGAAGCAAGGGAAATGCATTCACGCAGATCTTGTTGCGGCTGACGGGATTCATTTATGACTGCACGGCCACTACTGGCAATTGCAACGTTGGTCATATACGGGCAGCGCTTAGGGCTCGTGGGCACAGTCACGGCTTGCAATGTTTGTATGATATATGGTGGCGGGGGAGAGTTCAGAATATTCGAAATTTTCCGCATTGTACGCAGTGCACTCTTGCCGTGAAATTTTATAGATTTGTATCCCTCCGGAATTCATATCAACTGTGTTTGTATTGCTGCGATTCTGCTGTAATTCTTTACTCCCCCACTGTTATCAACTGACCACTATTTAACCAAGCAATCTCATCTCATTGTCACTTGTCTCTTCTGAAAGCTGAGAGAGACATATTGCTGTGCATTTATTCCTTTCTGAATAGGAATGTTCTGGTCGTTACCTTGGCAGGGGATCACTTTGCATTGCTTAGTTGCCTGAAACAGGTGCTAAAATTTTAAACATGAAATTTGCATCACTTACTGCTGGTTTGCTGCTTGCATGTTGTATGTGATGTCATTTGTATAAGGTGGTATATTGCAAGTCATCAACGGTGTTATACCTTGTAGGCGGGAGGCAACAAGAACCCTTCGCACAAAAGAAAAACTGATGTTAAGCAACCTTAAGGTCGCCAGAGAAGCAGAAGAAATAGAAAGATCAGCACGGCATGCCTCAGCACAAGCTGTTCAGTTGAAGCATCTTTCCTCATCCGAAAATGAGGTTATCAACGTTGTTGCAGCCAAGTCCAACTTTTTGTAAGTCTATATATTTCACAGTTGTTCAGTGTGCCTGTTTGTTATGAACTTGTTACCATTGTTCTGATCAGCTTTGTGTGTTGTGAAAATGTTACAAGAGATACTGCATGGATGAAAATCACTAAACATGTAAGAATAGGTGTAAAGAAGCCGCAAGAGAAACAGGAATGGACTCGGCACAGACATTCTGGTACATCTAAGTACTGCAAGCGACTTTTGGTAATACGACTTCATCAGGACATGGCAGTTTGATCTGAATTATTGAAGGTTGAAGTTAAAATCCACACTTCAAAATGTGAAGTGAATTGATATATTAAACTTGTGTTTACATAAAATATCCCATGATGGTGGTCCGTAGTCGTGCTTGGAGGTGGTGTCCATGCAGATACTCCTGCAGTAACAATGGGACTTTGTAAGCATTGCCTTCTTACATGGAGAACTATTTGTACAGCATTGCATTTCCTTTTTATAAATAAAAGATGCGCTTAGGATGGGGATGAAGAAATATTAGACAAGTTGAATGCTAAACGTCAAGTGAATTTTTGCTCTAACAAAGGCACATAAATACAGTTAGGTAGAGCAAGCACGTGGCACTAGATTAAAAGAGCAAAAAAAAATTGCTATTCCACTTGGGGCAGACTGTTTCTAAGATACATTAGTTCCTTCCGTGACAAGGCAAGAGAAGGCGTGCTTATCACCTTCCCAGCTAATGTGGAAGGCCTCACAGATCTCGTGGTGTAACCGCATGCCTCCCCTGTCAAGCACATATGTAGCACCGTGTGCTGCCACGCACCCGCAGCGCTTCCAATATTTGGCTAGAAATCTGCTCCCCACTTGTCTCGTTAGCGCTCGTCCTGTCTACTTCTGCTCTTCATCCTTGTTCTAAGTGCTAATCTTTTTTATAAATTAGTGAACAACCAACTAGCCCAGCTTTCTACCTTGATTACATTTCCTGATATAGTATATTAAATTGACGCCCTGTTTTGTGTGTTTATGTCTTTATTTTGTTAAGTACTATGTAAGACAAAGCTGACGAGTAGTTTTCAATCTTGTTGTTTCAGAGGAAAAGCACTGTGTAACCCTGGTGCTGGCTCTCGTAACTTCATTCGTCACGTGGTGCAAGAGACAGACCCGATATCTGGTGACTTGTTTCACTGCTGCCTAGATTATAGTTTTTAATTACAATTAATTTTGCATTTTTATAGTGTGTAGTACAAATAAGTCTAACATCCAACCGCTGCAATTATCATTGCTGGCCAAGAGTAGGCCAACCACGACAGCCTTACCTCACTTGCCTGCTTATTTTTTGAGAAACAAGAGGGTGTTGTGCCCTGAACATGCTTCTGTTGAAAAAAAATGCAGCGTAATCATTTGACAGAAACTTGCATACATAGGTGAATTAGTTTTGCGAGAAAATATTTTTGCGAGGCTAATGCAGAATTTAAAGGCACTTCTAATTATGCAAACAATGAAAAAAAAATTATTTTGGGACTTCAGGAATGCATTGAAATCCATAGTTAGTAACTTTCGCTTTCTTGACAAATGCTGTAAAAATTTTCAGTAATTGGGTGCACACCTTTTCTAACAAGGCCAATATAACAAAAACATTATTACCTCTTGTCGAAGCTGTGCTTCAGTTTGAAGTGTGGCCAGTTTGCTTTGGTGAAATGGACAACTGAAGGATGGAACAGCGGCAGAGGTAGACAAGAGAGATTGCTATTCAACCGCAGTGAGAAAATTCCTTCATATATAAAAATGGAATGTGGCAAACAAAAAAAGCACTTAAAAGTGGATATTCAGTAGAACTTCGATGGTACGACTTTCACGGGGTCGCAAAAAATTCGTATCATCCAAAAACTCGTATCATTCAAAGAACAAAATTCGTATGCAGAAGCATGGAAAATGCATTCACACAGATCAGTTTATGGTTAACTGGATTTATTTATGGCCGCACGGCCACAGCTCACTAGTTGCAGTGCGTACAGTGCGACTGACGTTCACGACTGCTCCCTCTGTGCGTACAGCACAACGTACGATCTCGGAGTTGCCGATGTGTGGGCCGCGTGCCACCACTCTCCACTTGCAGTGCATACTGTGCGACTGGTGATCGCAACATTGGCGATGTGCGAGCAGCACTTGGTGCCCCTAGGTGTCATTCATAGTGGAGCAGAAGGGTATATTCGGAACTTCCCAAATTCTGCTCATTGTACACAATGCACTGTGGCCAGGGAATTTTACGAATTTGTTCCATCCCGAAATTTGCATCAGCCGTGTTTGTATCATCGAGATTCTACTGTACTGACATGAGTAATAGCCACGCGATATTATTCATGTAAATAATTAAGCATTTTCTGATACGCGATTTTATCCAAACCAGGTTCTCATTGTACCTTTCAGCTTTGTTTCGTGGCCTAAAACAAAGCATTACCATTTTTTATATGTGCTGCATGTGTCAAAAGTGCTCCATTGCCCTCTATCTATTTGCTTTTTTTTGTTAGGAGGGTGTAAACAAGCTTCATGACGGAGTGATAGCTTAGTAGTCTGCACATCTGCCTTAAGTGTGCAGGGTTCAGTCCCCAATAATGCCAGGTACCAACTGGTTTGCACTCCTTCCCCTGGCCAGGTGCTCAGATTTTTCGGGATGAAATGCTTTGGAAAGTGCCTTTGATCCCATTTCACGCAGATCAAACACATTGGACATAATAGCACTGTTTGGTCAAGCTGCTCATGTGCCACTTGAAGATCAAATCAGCATCACAAACGAGGGTTTATTTTTTTTTTTAATTGGCAGGGGTATCTTCCAAGAGAGAAATGGTCTCTGTCACTGCAAAGGATCTCCTCAAGATGCAGAGTGCCAGTATGAAGTCTCTAGCTGCAAGTTCACCGCTGAATTCCAAGAAGACACCCACTCCAGGGACACCATCACTGTCACAAGGGCTGGCTGCTAACAGGCCTCGCAGCCTAAGCTTAGCACCGTTGAAAGCATTAACGCCTTCCCAAATTGCAAAGGTGGGCAAGTAATGCTTGGAACTTGACTGGTTAACAAAACTGGCAGCATAAACCGCTTTGGAAATAGGAAGAATGGGCAAGTAATGTTGGAACCTGACTACTTATACCCGCTGAACCGTAGTAGCAGTTGCTAAAGCTACTAGTATACGAGGTGGTGGGATCTTATCCCATGGTGGTGGGATCTTATCCCAGCCTCAGTGGCAGCATTTTGGTGCTGGCAAAATACTAAATCACGTGTGTGCTGTATAGTGTAATTTGGTTGAAATTGATCCAGAGCCCTATACTGCAGTGGTGGCCCAGTGGTTTGAGCATCCCCCCCTGCATGCAGGAGGTGCGAGGTTAGATCCCCAGTGAGGCCGGGTACCCACCAGTGATACAATGGTACAAGCTTTCCTTTGGCCTGGTGTTTGGCTCCTTCGGAGTGAAATGCTTGAAAAATGGGTTTTTGAACCTGCCTTGTATGGACCAGAAAAAACCTTGTGCCATGACACTCGGTGACCATAGCTGCCCTTGCACTATAAAAGTTCGTCGTCATAATCTAGGGCCCTCCAGTACGGTATATCTCAAGGCTCATGTGTAGCTTTTGGATGATAAATCCAACATACCAAGTCATGTAATATTATATAGGTGTTTCTTTTTATTTTGTTGAAGGATTCATTAAGACACAGAAATGTAAATTTGTAGCATATCAACAATACTTTTTATGAGGCCTGATGAAGTTGTAGATCTAGAGAATCATAGAATGTCTCGCAAAATTTTTAGTTGGTTATTACACCTGCTACATTATTAATGAAGTTATCATCATGAATTACTTCAAATAGTAATAATTATAGTTTCAGCAGGATTTTTACATTCTTTAGAACTTTCTAGTGTTTGCTTACACTCCCTTGTTGCTGGAACTGGGAGTGTTTGAGAACACGCATTAAATGTTATTAAATCTTTGGTCTTTTTTTTTTTGTGTTTCTCTCTCTCTCTCTCTCTCAACAGCTTAGAGCAGCACAAAAACTGAGAGCAAAGGCTCCCCTGGTGCGCCAAGACCCGAACGCAGTGAAGAAAGACACCACCTCAGCAGAAGTGCAGGAAAAGATACAAAGAAAACTTGAGGAACCCTCAACATCATGTAAGCATTTGTTTCATGCAGCACTAATTGCAAGCAAAACATAACTTTCATGTGTCAAGGACGAAATGGTTGTAAATAGTTGGAGTAGTTTGTGCGTGCCTAAGAGAAAAGCGTTGTCTCAAAACACCTTCCAATTAGTAGTGGAAGTTAAGGAATTATTTCTTGCTTCGTATCAGACCACATTGCCTGTTGACATGCATAACTAAGCAAGGAAACAAAGATACGAGGTCTGTCTGGAAAGCATTTCATTTTTCTTTTTTAAGGGCCACTCAGGGCGAATTGAAGTTGGATTGTGTTGAAGGGGTACCGAGTTTGGAAAACAAAAAGACCACTCCCAACGTAAATGGAGCTTTCATAAGTTAGAAAAGACAAGACAGAAAACGGGATACATGTCTCGCCGTCACCTGCCATTTTTGCAAGTTAACTATACATGCATGGACACTGGCTTTTGGCTGCAGATTCCAGAGGCTAGTTTGCACCAGCATTCACTTCAAAGATGCAACAACTAGTCCTTTTCACTGTAGGTGTCACGAACTTGAATTGAGCTGCATGAAAATGTTTCAACTCAATTTTTGCAGCCATGAATGCATCTTTTGCTGCCAAACAATGTGAACGTAGCCAGAAAGAGCTAGAGAATCAATTTTTACTGCAAACAGTAATTGAATGAATGAAGTTGTCCTCACTGTTTAATTCCACAAAAAGTTCGCCGTGTTGGTCAAAGAGACCTCAATCCTCTTTGAAGTAACTGCACCTCATATTCTCATCAAAAGTTCATACACTTTGCCTGGCATTCCTTTCACCTCTTGAGGCAGCTTCTGTGTTGCTCTGCCTCTAATTTTTCAGTGATCCGATATCAACTGCCACCTCATCCAGTAGTGTCAGTGCAGGGGGAGCTGACAAAAGTGAGGATGATAACTCGGACTTGTGCAGTGAAAACCCCTCAAGCAGTCAGCTGGGGCCTAAACCAAGCAGCAATGCTTTTGAACGTATTAAATCAGGTCGAGTACCTTCTGGACTGATCTCTTGCATCATCCTCCTTGTCACTGGAATGTGATTAATGCCGTGTAGCAAATTGTCATTTAATCCAATTGGTCACAGAATGGGACTGTTGCTTGGAGGAAGGCGGCTGTGCTTGCAAACTTCTCCAGTTTTTCTTGCCTTGTGCTGCTGTTGTCTTTTACTGCTCTGACACGTTTTTTTTTTTGTCTTGTTCATTGCATATAAATTATGCATCACGCAAACTTGCCTCGTAGCCACCGGAATCAGTTTATATTGGGTTATTACAGGGAGGAGGGGTTACTAATCAGTTACTAATAATCAGTTGACAGTGTTAGGACCTTCTGTCATGTAAAGCAGGAGGTGACAAAAAGCAACAAAACGCAACAGAAAATGCATAACTTGCTGGACAAGTATAAGTCATCAAAGTTCACAGAAGTTGCTCCAGTACATTGACTTAACTTACTCGCCTCATGCATGCAAGAACAATGAAATATAACAAGCGGAGACATTCATGTGCGAGCTTAGAGAATGTACAAGGCAGGGAAGTAGGAAAAAAGAAAGAATAAAACATTTTGCAGCTTTGCCATGTATAATAAACTGTAAAGCTTCTAAACCATCCCAATGCTATAACAAATTCAACACCATGCTTTGAAAGTAAAAGACCAATATTTTGCAGTGTCATGTAAGGCATGCTGTACAATCAGATTTATTGAAAAGATGGAGAGTTGCATTACAATAAAGTCAGTTGGCATTGTTCAAGCTCATATGGTTTGTGCTTGCTGATCAAGCTAACCTTTAGTCTAATGGTTGCCCTGCTGTGTCGGCTTTAATACCACTTTGTCCAAGCAGTAACTTGTTTAAATTTCTTACATGATCGGAAAACTGAACACTCAAACAATGTATAGCTTCCATGACCAGAGGCACCTAAACACAAACATTGGTAGAGCATTGAACAAGCAGAAATGAGAGCAGTTTGGCATTCAGGGATAAAAAAATACTTCACTATTACCCAGGAAGTCACAGCTCTGACTATATTGGCCATTTTCATGAAATCGGTGCTACACTGTGGCGGTGGCGCAAACTAGTCCAAGGAGGACTGGCATGCATGAAACCATGTCATTCACTCTATTTCCTGAGTGTCGCCAGCAGATTTGGAAGTTGTCATAGTTTTGATGTAACAATGTGCCGCATTTATGTATTCGCGTAAAAAAATGAGCACCTGACTGTCAGGGTCAACATTCAGCATGTTCACTTTATCTCACTGTCATTGGCCGATGCCGTCAACAATCAGAAAATCATTGGATCGTGTCGTGGTACAACAAACGCCTTTTGAAGCGAACAATGCTAAACGCCGGCGACACGAACACGCGTGATGCGGGGATGCAACTTGTCGACCACATACTTTTGTTGATGATGTACAGATGGACAGATGGGTGGGTGAACGGATGTATGATATGAAATTTTAACACTTACGAAAAAAATGTCAACTTTTTTTTCCTCGCGTAATGAATCCTGCCCCCCCCCCCCCATCAAAAAAAGAAATTGATGTCAACGTTTAAAAAAAAAAGTGGGTCCATTAAACAAGTGGATATGGTTTCCTGCTAGATGGATGTTTACGCACTAACGAGATTAATCGCAAAGCGTCACGGTGAGAGTTTTCTGATGCCAGCAATACAGAGACAGCATGGGAATAGGAAGCTACCACACTGTATAGTTGGATGCTTGCAAGACCATGAGAGTGCATTTATTATCAGGTACCCAGCCTATTATTTCTACAAAGAGTTGCTTGGACTAGAAATCTTCATGTAAATACAAGCTAATATGTTTGTTTAAAAACAGAAAAGTGCATGCGACGTAACAGGTGCATTTCAAGTGTGAAGTGTTGCGTGTGCGACTATCTCTGTAACTGCCAGGGCATTATTCAGGCATGCTTACATGGCAATATGTTGCTTTGTTATCAGCAGAGAGAAGGAATGGAGGGGGGGGTTGATATAAAGATTTGATCCCAATTCCGTCTTATTCTGATTCTTTTTGCACTTCAATTGCCCCATGCCCTCATTGTCACAGAATCGAAGAGATGGGCTGAAGGCAGCAACCGAATCGAATTGGACAAAATTTGTTCTGTTATTGCAGCCTTACATTCATCTTATGTCTTCTGTACACTGCTTACAAACTGAGAACATGAGGTGCTCCGAGAGCACGGTGCGTGGAAAATTTCGGCCGCAATGTCCTCACATTCCACCTGTATAAAGATTAGAAATTTATATCGAGGTTTAAAGTATCACTCTTAAAAAAATGCTTGAAAAAATGCAAAATGGCACAGCTTTGTGAGTTTAAAACTCAAGTGCAGTGACTGGCAAACTTTTCTATCTAGTTTTAAGCGAAGCTGTGCAACAGATTGACAATCTCTGGTCTTGCCTACCTGTAGTGCTAAACAGAAATGTGCTTTTCTAATTTTGACATTCACCCGTTGTACAAGAGCCTTCATCATGAATGCCATGGATTTTAAATTCTCTCCAATGCATGTGTTCACAGTCTACCGCTCCACTTTTGCGCCAGCCGTTTCTCATCCTCAGACAGCAATTTCATCCCTGCCTCTCATTGATTCCTTTACACGCTCGAGAAGGGGACTTTTTTGGCTCACTCGATGTTGCGCCACTACCGAGAAACAAGTGGGAGGTTGCTGTGGAATTTTAAATTAAGCGTGATTCTATTTATGATCATTGTGGAAGCTGTTCTGTGTGACGCTGCCATATTTGATCAATTCAGACATCCCCCTAGGTCATGAAAATTGCCAATAGTCGTAGTAAGGAATCCTTTACTGTCATGCCTTAGCATTGTAAGCATCATTAACTGAATTTTCAAGTCTGTGCCAGGCTTCCTGCATTCCTGCTTCCTGCAACATATGGTTAAAGGGACACAGGACAGATTGAACTTAGCCTATTTTGAATTATTGCTGCATTCTGATGGCATGACTGCTTTCAATGAAAACTTTGTAAGCTAATGGGGGGGGGGGGTCAAGATGAAAACTACCACCACCCCAGGTCATTTCTACAAGAAAACTGTGATGACATCAAATACTTTCTTAGCCTCTGAGGCTCAGAGATGGGCAAACGCTCTCGTTTCTTGTTCTTTTCTCTTTGCTGCCACCTTTTAGAGGGTTGACAGAAACAACGAAGTGAAGGTAAAGACGAGGAAGAGGGCCACCAAATGTTGCAAAATAAGGGAGGGTTTGCAGGACGGACTGTGTTAAAGATGACGGCGCGGGAGAAGAAAAAAAGGATTTGCCCATCCCTGCTGAGCGAACACCATACCATCGTCCACTTTAGCCAACGATCACTGAGTCTATAATTCTGTCGACCGTCATCATCATCACAAGTTTAAATCTTTCTTTCTGCTGCCAAGTGAATGAAAAGAGGCACTGAAAGCCAGCTAAGGAAATTTTACAAAGTGAAAAAATTAGATGACTCTTGCCTTTTTTTAACGAGATCCATAAAATACTCTTCATAACAAGGAACTGGCTGTTAAGGGCAGTGTCAGACCAGGCTTAAAGAAGAGCAAAGTGGCATTTAGTAGTGTGATGTCATCAGAAGTGCACTGTTAGTGATTGTGAGAGCTGAAAATAAGCCCCCTGATAGGCCACATGAATTCACGGCCCTGAAATACTACCTGTGTATGCCAAGTGGTACTGCATGATAAATGATGAGTTTGTTTGGCAGTGATTGAATCTCAAACTTCTCATAATTTGAACAGACAGTACTGGAGGCCGTGAGGATGTCTAGCTTTATACTAGCTGACCATAACTGCTTCTCATCTGACTGTCTTTTGCTACCATTTCAGGCAAGGAAATTCAAGATGACGAGGCAGTGAAAATGCCAGCAGCTAAGAAATGCCGTCTTGGGCCAGCATTAAGCAGCGATGAAGTGGAGAAGCTGCTTCGACAGAAGTCATCTCATGCTCACCAAGTGGATGATGTATGACCATTTTGTGTTGACGTTGCATGTTGTAGTGTGCTCAGTGTAGACTTGTAACATCCGTGAGACATTCAGTTAACGCGTAATTGCTGTCGCCGGGAAGAACTTGCTGAATACAATACTGACGAAGCTAGTTTTCATAACAGTTATTATATACATATATACTAAAGAAAAAGTAAAGGTCCATCAACATTCATGACTGATTGTATCCTAAAGTAACTGCGTCATTAAAAAAATTAGCAGTGCATTGAAAAACCAGACCAAAAAATAAGAAATAATTTCAGAATATGTCTAGAAATCTTCAACACTCCATCGTTCTTTGTAAACTACCATCACGATGCTGCACTAAATTGCGGGTTCCAGGTATAAAATGCTTCCCCAATTTAAGCTGGTAGCCAAATGACATTCTTAAGAGCAAGCTACCATTTGTCGCTGAGATGAGAGAACAGCCATCACCTCCCATGTTTTTCCTTTTAACGAGATTTTCATTGGCAGCTGCATGCTCATTTCTTAGGGAAATAGTGTGTCACAGATAAGCCTAACTACATTACAGTAACAGCAGTTTATTTGTATATTAAGTCAGGTAACCACAGCAAAACTTACTATAGGTAAAAATATGCAACTTTTGTGCGAAGTTTGAGTTCAGACTAACTGGCTGTATAGCCAGAAGAAGCATTTATGCCCGTTCTCGACAGCTAGAAAACAGTCACTGGGACCACTTTCTGGTTATGTGCCATTTGGAATACTGCTTTTCGCTGTGGGTGGCTATGGAATACCAATAGTTTTAATTCTAGTTATGTCGTTTTGTTTTGTTTGTTTTTTTAGTTGGAGCAAGAGCAGGAAGAGCAGTACTTCAGTGTTTTGGAGAAGAAGGAGCAGCTGGAAGAGAAGATGCTCTCGGTCACTGAAATACAATGTGATGTGGTTTCCTGCAAAAAGGTGTGGCATTTTACTTTAATCTATGTATGATTTTTCTTTCCTTGGTGTCGATGCTTCTTGCATGCGAATGTAGCGTTCATTTGACACCCATACAGTGACCCGAAGGGTTTGGCGTGCACGCAAGCCTAATTCTGGAGGAACTTTGTGGCATTGTTGCACATTTTTGTAAAACCACCTAGAGCCATCCCAAACTATACACAGAAAAGTCCATCCTGCATGACTTTCAGCTATGTCCTGCAGTAGCAGTCCTCATGCTCTGAAATCTATCTCTCTCTGTGTGTGTGTGTGTGTGTGCGTGTGTGTGTGTGCGCGTGCGTGCACGCGTGCATGTATTACACTTCGTTTTTCTGTTAGAAATAAGATGCCCTACTTTTTGCTCATTCTTTCATCAAAATCACGGGTTACGCTAAAAATTGTTTGCCAATTAAGGTTTTTTCCTAATCTATTACAAATATTTCTTTGCGCATGTTACCAGTCTCCTACAAAGCATTCCCACCACTGAGCAAGATTGGCCCGCCTTTGTTTGTACAGTGCGAAAACATTCAATATTACAGTAACCACATTAAGCGCACAAGGTCCTGGGACCACATTGTCATTATTGGGGGTAGCACTTAATAGAGCGACTCTGATGAGACATGTGGTCGGTAGCCATGCTTTGGTATCTTGCTTCTAAATCTCCCTTTTTGAATTTATCCTCAAATTCATCCACCTCATGAAAACAAGCGTTAAAAGAGGTTTTTAGATCCCCAGTTGACTGAAGACGCCTCTTTGGAATAAGTGCTAGATATCCTGAAATTTTTTTCCAGTGTTTTCAGCTTGTGAGAACTGAAAACCAACATCATCTAGAAGGCTCATATTCAGGGAGAAATCAGGTTTTACTGAAAAACAAAGGGCTCTCTCTCTCTCTACTATATATATATATATATATATATATATATATATATATATATATATATATATATATATATATATATATATTGATACGGGAATAAAAGAGGCGGAGAGCGAACGCGCGGCTCTAGCACGAGGGAGATAGAACGAGAAAGCTTGGCCGCCGCCGGTCGTGCTTCGCCGGCTCTCCTCCGTACTGCTGCTATATTTCTCTGGGCGGGCCCGTGGCCACCCCGTGGCATCCCACACCGTAACATTTTGGTGGCAGCGGTGGGATCATGCCGCTCACCCGCTCCCAGAATCAAGCACCCGACGTGCCAGACGACAGGAGTCCACCACCAGCCGATAGCGCCGACGACGCGGCGGCCGGCGCCGCTAGACCTAGGCGCTCGGAGAGGCTCGGCTCTTCGCAGCAGCCGGACGCCGGTGTTGAGCGCCTCCTGGATACAGTCACCCAACGGATGGACGCATGGGAGGCCCGTCTGACTGCCCAGGCTGGGGAGATGGAAGCTCTCCGGCGCGAACTCCGTCGCCTGGTGCCAGCCGAGCCGAGCACAGGTCAGGTGCCTTTGGGCGTCCCCGCCGCCGCTGTTTACGGCTCTGCCGTCGCTGGGCCTGCGGTCGTGGCCGCCAATGGCGTGCTCGGCGCGGGTGCGTCCTCGCCGCAGTGTTCGTTGGACGTTGTGGAATTGCCCACATTTGACGGCACCATCTCGTGGGATGCTTACCGCATCCACCTGGGCGGTATTGCGGCGGCGAGAGGCTGGGACGAGCAAATGAAGGCATGGATGCTCGTTGCAAAACTGAGGGGCCGCGCCACCGAGCTGCTGCAGAACGTGCCGCCCGACCAGCTGGGCTCTTACACTGTTCTGGCGGGCCTCCTCGCCGACCACTATGGTGCCTCAGGTCAACCCCGTGTGCAGTACCACCGCCTGCGAGCCCGCCGTCAAGAGCCCGGGGAGACGTACCAGGACCTCGCCGCCGCCATTGAGCGCCTGGCTCTGCAGTCGCTGCCGGGAGCGCCTCAGAACGCCGTGGCCCTGGTCGGCACCGAGGCGTTTGTCGACGCCATCCGACTCCCCGAGGTGCAGCGCTTGGTCCGCTCTGGCCGTCCTGATTCCGTCCGCGCCGCCATGGCGCTCGCCATCGAGGCGGAATTGACTTTGCTGGCCACGCGGGGGTCGCCACCGTCTGCCGAGCGCAGCGTCCGGGTGCAGGCTCCTCGGTCCGCAGCCCCAACTGCGGCCTCTATCCGACGCCTGCGTAACGACGTCCGCATGACCTGCTTCCGCTGCGGCCTGCGGGGACACTACGCGAGGGACTGTGCCGGCCCTCCAACGTAGGGAAACGATTTGGCGGAACGCTCCGTCCCCACACTCCTTCGTTCTCCGCGTCCCCTCCTTTCGTCGGCTCCGATTACCACTGATGCTCCTTACGTGCTCGTCGACGTCGCCCTGCTTGACCGGCACGTAAAGGCCTTGGTTGTCACTGGAGCGGCTGTCAATGTACTGCACAAATCGTTTGTTGCTAACGCGCCCCACCTGCTTCTGCCAGCCGCCAAAACCCGGCTCTTAGCTTTTAACGGCACCCCTGTGGAGCAAGTCGGACGTGTCGTCGTCAACCTGACAGCACTCGGAAATACCATCTCCACCGAGTTTGTTGTCGCAGACAGCCCTATTTGGCCAGTGGTCCTCGGGTGCGGGTGGTGCCAGCAAGCCCGAGTCGTCCTTAATTTTACTAGAACCAAACCACGGGCGAGCCGAACTCTCTGTGGGCCGGGCTGGCTTAGCCGGGTTTCCAGCCTCGGTGTCGCCCTGTGGCAGTCCCTGGTGTCGGCGACCAAGCGTGCCTCAGCATCTCTGCGTGACCTCGCGACGAAGTGGCCGTGTCGAGTCAAGCCGTTCGACGTCACTACCGTGACTGTGGCGTCCGCCGTGACCCTGCCACCGGGTGCGGCAACGTGGGTGTATGCCAAGCTTGACAGTCCGGTCACAGCAGACGTGCTGTTCGAACCCATCCGGTGTTCAGCTCCAGCCCGTCAGATGACCTCCCCTCGAAGCCTTCTGCCTGTGCTCAAAGGAGAGGCCCACGTATTTATACTCAACATCAGCAGCGTACCTCTCGCGCTGACTCCCGGCACGCAATTGGGTACAGCCTCAGTTTTGGACCCCGGGTCACCAGTGGCGTCTCTGCAACCTGAAGCCCCGCCTCGCCACCCTCCAGCGCCGGCGATCCTATCATGGGAAGAATTTAACTTTGGACCCAGCCTGACCTGCGCGGAGCTCGCCTCTCTGAAGACCTTGCTGCTCGAGCATCGCAGTTGCCTTGCTCTCAGCGCCGGTGAACTCGGGTGCACTTCCTGGGCTCAACACCGGATCAACACCGAAAACCGCGGGCCCGTTCATCACCAACCTCGCCGTGTAGCGCCAGCCGAACGGAGAGTCATCCAGCAGCACGTGTGCGACATGCTTGACCAGGGAATCATTGCCCCTTCTTGTAGCCCTTGGTCCTCCCCTGTCGTCCTTGTGCGCAAGAAGGATGGAACATTCCGCTTCTGCGTTGACTATCGGAAGCTAAATGCTATTACTAGTTGCGACGTGTACCCGCTGCCTCGCCTCGACGATGCGCTTGACCGCCTGAAGGGGGCCCGTTATTTTTCCACGCTAGATCTGCTCTCGGGCTACTGGCAGGTGCCTGTTCACCCCGATGATGCGGAAAAGACGGCTTTCGTGACTCCCGACGGCCTTTACCAGTTCAACCGTATGCCCTTCGGTCTCTCGAACGCTCCAGCCACCTTCCAGCGTCTCATGGACCGAGTCTTAGGCCATCTGAAGTGGACTATGGCGTTGGTCTACCTGGATGACGTAATTGTCTACGCGGCTACATTTGAAGAACACCAGAGACGCCTCAAACTCGTCCTCGAAGCCCTTACCTCTGCTGGGCTTCGCTTAAAACCAAAAAAATGTTTCTTCGGTTTCGCGGAGGTGACGTACTTGGGTCACGTTGTGAGCCGGCATGGCATCCGTCCCGACCCTGAAAAGCTAAAAGCGCTTACAGCTTACGAAGCTCCCACCACCGCCAAGGAGCTCAAAAGTTTCCTTGGATTTGCTTCGTATTTCCGTCGTTTCATTCCGGACTTTGCCAAGCGCAGCGCTCCATTGACCGCCCTGCTGAAGAAGAATGCACCGTGGAGTTGGACGCAGGCCCAACAGCTCGCGTTTCTTGACGTCAAGCACGCCCTCCTCGAGCCTCCTACATTGGCCCATTACGACGAATCGGCCCCCATTGTCCTCCACACGGATGCCAGCCAAGATGGGCTCGGCGCTGTCCTCCTGCAAGAAGACGAGTCTGGTGACCACAAAGTCCTAGCTTATGCCAGCCGCCAGCTTTCCGACGTTGAGCGCCGCCGCCACTCTTCAGAACTCGAGTGCCTCGCCGTTGTCTGGGCCGTCGAGAAGTTCCGTCCCTACCTGTACGGCCGTCACTTCACCATAGTCACGGACAATAGCGCTCTCACTTGGCTGCAGTCCGCCAAACATTTGAATGCCAAGATTGCACGCTGGTCCCTGCAACTTCAAGAGTACAATTTCACAATAGTGCATCGGCGCGGCTCTGCCCATCAAGATGCCGATTTCCTTTCTCGCCACCCTTGTTCCGTGACGGCTTTGACGGACCTGAGGACTGCACAAACGCAAGATCCCGCCATTGCTGCCATAATCCACTCCCTTGGCACCGCCGTCGGCGCAGGCCTCCGCCAACTACGCCGGGTCTATCGAATGAAGGACGACCTCTTGTGTCATGTGAAGCGGCTCCGTGGTCGACCACCCGTCTGGTTGCCAGTTGTGCCGGCAACACTGCGGCCGCAAATCTTGCGCGGCTTACACGACGCTCCCACGGCTGGTCACCTTGGTCGCGGCAAGACCTACGCACGAGTGTCGGAGCGGTTTTGGTGGCCTAATATGTCCAGAGATGTCAAGGAACACGTGGTGTCCTGCCAGACATGCCAGTACAGAAAACCGTCCACAGGTGTAACCAAGCCACCCCCGCAGGCTTTTTCGCCACCAAGTTCACCTTTCGAGCTGGTTGGACTGGATCATTTGGGCCCGTTTCCGAAGACGCGTGCCGGCAACCGGTATGTTCTGGTTGCGATCGACTACTTCTCCAAGTGGGTCGAAGCACTGCCCGTTCCAGACACGTCGTCCGCTCATGCCGTCGCGTTTGTGGAACAGCATCTCGTTCTTCGGCACGGTGTTCCCCGGCGCCTCATCACGGACCGTGGGAGCTGCTTTATGTCCCATGAATTCGAGCGAGCCCTCCGCTCCTTCGGCATTGCGCATTCCACTACATCTGTCAATCATCCGCAGTGCAATGGCCTCGTGGAGCGTGTTAACCGTACCCTCACGGATATACTCGCATCCTACGTCGCTCCGTCCCACACAAACTGGGATCGTTTTGTTTCTGCTGCAGCTTTTGCAGTCAACACTGCAGCGCAAGAAACAACGCATGTGACGCCGTTCTCAGTCGTCTATGGCAGAACGCCCTCCATCCCTCTCGACGCGCAGTTGGGCCTTCCCCATCCTACTGCGTCACCAGCTGAATCTGCTCAACGACTTCATTCCGCCCGCCTCGACGCCCAGCGCAACCTCCTCACGGCTCACGCGCGTGTGCAAGCGGCCAACGCGGCAGCACCACCACATCCCCCCTTCCGGCCCGGTGACTTGGTCCTCGTTCGCCGCACCATCCGTGCGACTGGCCGTGCCGCAAAGCTCTTGCCCCGATACCGCGGCCCTTACCGTGTCGTTGCCCGACTCGGCCCCGTGACATACCGCCTCGAAGACCTGCCAGAGCATCGACCATGCGGTGTGCACCACATTTTCCCAGAACATGTTTCAAACATGAAGCGATATGTCTACGGCGCCTGCGGTGACTCCGACTTAGCTACCGGGTCCTCATCAGTGCCGTCGTCGCCTGCTGGCTCCATGCCTTCCCCACGCAATGCAGTCCCATAAACGGATCGCCGCTCAGTATGCATAAAACTCCCTGAAGTTAGCCTAACCGGTGTGGGACCTTCTTCGGCGACTGCAGACACCTTCGCCCAGCTCACACACTTCGAATTCAACGAAGAGTGTGACCGTTTCCTATCTGCGAGCCCACATTGCATCGCCCCTGGAAACCCTGCATCAAAGCACGGCCTGACTTCTCCACACCCTCCCCCCGGTGGAAAGGTGATACGGGAATAAAAGAGGCGGAGAGCGAGCGCGAGCGGCGAGCGCGCGGCTCTAGCACGAGGATATATATATATATATATATATATATATATATATATATATATTACCAATCTCATCAAAGTCATGGCCTTAGAAGTAAGGGTTTCAGGGTCTTAAATGCTGGTGTTATGCAGAGGGGACCATGTCAGTGAAGGTTACTTCAGGCTGGATTCTTTATAAAGTCGCATCTGTAATGTTATTTAGTCAAGGGTTTGCACAAGGAAGAATGAAAACACATTTGTCATTACAGAGAAACTTCTCATGAACTAGGGTAATTGGAAGAGGTCCATAGTCGGCGTATGTATGACATTGTGTGCATTTGAGTCAGCAGTGGTGTTAAAGAGTTCAGAACCGGGCCGTTGTTACTATTTTGTTATGTTCACTTATTTCAAGATTTTTAGGGCACTATCACTAAAACCCCCAATCTCAGATTTCGCCAATGTTTGTCTGGCTGAAGCCTCTCTCCGTGACCTTGCGGAGCAACCTGGGTTTTGCAAGCCCCACTGATGCACCTTGCCACCAGTGGCAGTTGCTGTCACTTCAATCTTTGTCCGATCTTTGTCTGAAGCCTGCTTGACCTTGAACCAAAAGAACCAAAGTGCTGGGGCACCTAATTCTCATCTGGCCTAATCACACTAAATCGTTTGTAAATTTTTTCTTTGTCTCTGTACATGGGTATGAAAAAGAATTGTGACAGTCAAAACAGTGGCTCACTACCACATGTTCAATGGATAGATGAGAGCTAGAATGCATTTCAGGTCAGCACAATGGTGTGTAAATGTGTGAGTTCATGTTGTTGAGATGAGAGCAGTTTTTGCGGTGAAAAATCATTTATTTGCACGTGTCCCTGCCATGGCTTGACCGCATATAAGGAAATGCCCTATGTTTTCTATGTTGTGCTAACCACAAACTACATCTCATTTTTTTTTTTCTTCCAGTGCAATTACACAGCACACCAGGCATCTGATTTGTGTAAAAAGGAGAACCATGCACTGCGGCACCACAAGGCCATGAAGCGCTTCTTCCGTTGTAAAGACTGTAGTCAGCGCACAGCTACTTTTTGCAAGGTTCCAGCTTACAGCTGCAGGTGAGAATGAAGTGATCATATAACTCTCCTCCATGTCAGGCTTGCTTTATTTAGCGTAAATGAAACTCCTTTGTATGCCCCATTGGGTTAAATGGTCAATGCATATATTGCTTCTGTGAAGCCGTAGAAATTGTATTATAAGCAAATGCATCCATCATACATGTTTGCTTTGATGTCTGTTATCCTATTTCAATAAAATCTAGTTTCAGTTCAGTGCCATACTACTTGAGATATAAAAAAATTGGGGGTGGTTTAGCTCTGGTTAAACCTTGAGTGACGCGATAGCTACAGTTGGCTGAGTGGAACTTGCTCAGCAGCTACTCTGCATCACGTGACAGCATGGCGGCACCGCCACGCTGAAGGCTCGAAATGCTGCCGTAATGTAGCTTTTGCTCAAAATTGTATTTGACCCTGTTCACGTTCATGCAAGGTAGTAATAATAATTTGCCATTTTGGGCCCTCATTTTCATAGTTACGGCAGGGAGGAGGGGATGGCGTGATATTGGTAGTCAAAGTTTCCCGGCACCAGGCTAGGACACTTACAGAGGAGTCTGTAAGGCCCACATGTTACAAACAAAAAATCTTCAAATGCAATCCAAGTCTAAGTTTACCAGTCAGTGGTGCTCACTGAGCATTGCTGGTTTGCTGGCACTCAGTAAGAGGTCCCAATGTTTTATTGGACACCTCACTGTGTATTCAGCATATTGACTTGGTATCAGTTGAAAGCACAGAGTTAAAATGTTTTTAGATTAACCAAACTGCGCACTGCAACTATGCATTCACGTGCATCAGACTTTGCGAATGAAATTTATTTTGTATTACTGCCATTAAAATTTCAATTACACGGTGAATAGTAGTCTCATATTAGACCAGTCGTATTGATGTGCATGTCATGAATTTTTACCTGGCAGAGGGTGCTGATCCATGTGTGCTATGCAGGAAATTTTTGTGATTGAAAACAAATTTATTAATAAACTTTATACTAACAAATTTAAAGTAGCTTAACTTGAATACTTGAGTAATTTTGCCCAGAGCTGTGAATACATGCCTCCTACAGCCCCATATGACGTACGTCATATTGACTGGCTGACTTTATGCCTTTTTCTTTCCAGAAAATGCAATGGCTCTAACTTTGAAAGGACATCAATGGGAAAGGTACAGCACGTTCACTTTTTATTTCTCTATGAATTCCAGTGCTTTAATAGTGCATTCCTTTCTTAAAGGCTGTATGGACTAACATATCAGACATGACTGAAGGTGCATTTGCAATTTTAGCAAGTTCTCCAGACGTCTCTAGCTCAGCACTTTTTCACCTGCAGGTTGACACAAAAATGCCGCAGCATAGTAATGACATTTTACATTGCTTACACTTTTGGTGTTGGTGTCTTTGCCTCAGGCAAACACCAGTCTGCTCTATGCATTGTTTTTGGTAGAGGTTTGTTTTTTCTATGCTCTAAGTGCACTTGAGACTTTCCTTAATTCAAACTTCATGGAGCAGTAAGTTCTCGTCTGATTGTCCAAATCTATCGAATGTGAGAGGTCTATCGCATGAATATTTTTCATGCAGGGTAATGGTCTAGACCAGCCAAGCATGTTTTCAGCTCTATGCCTATGTATGCCTATTTACTGTCATGCAGACTTCATTCAGCTTCAGGGGCTGCCGCAGTGGCTCAGTAGTTATGGCACTCGGCTGCTGACCCGAAAGACGCAGGTTCGATCCGGGCCGTGGCAGTCGAATTTTGATGGAGGCGAAATTCTAGAAGTTCGTGTATTCTGCGTTGTCAGTGCACGTTAAAGAACCCCAAGTGGTCGAAATTTCCGGAGCCCTTCACTACGACGTCCCTCGTAGCCTGAGTCGCTTTGGGACTTCAAACTCCCATAAACCATAAACCAGTCATTCAGCTTCTAGGAAACCAGACCTGAGTCTGGTTGACATGCCTTCCTTTCATTCATCTGCTTCTATTTTCACTGTCTCTCACTTGCAGATTGAAATTCACATAATGCTCAGTTTCTTTGAAAACACAGAGGTTTGTTCATGACCCTTTGTTGCATGTCACAATATGAAGGAGGGCATTGAATCATTGATCCAGTCTTCATGGTGTAGCAGGTGCGGCTTGCTGCATTGCCATGCAATTTTGTCAGCAGGTTGTCACAGCTATGCGTTTAATGTGGTCTCTTCGTTCCAATCTTTTGAACTACTCTTTACACTAAATGTCGAACTTAGTGATATTCTGAGGAGTACCCATCCTGTGAATGTCTTACCAGTTTTGGCTGCAGAAGTCTCATTTTCACTGTTGCTCTTTATTCGAGACAGTAAAAACCATGAATTAATAATATTAAATTTAAACAGCTTCAAAAAGTTTTCAGTGCTTAGCAGACCAATTAAAATTTTGCTTGAGTTAAGTGAACATATGAATTAGTTTGCAAGACTGTCGACTTGATTGCAAAATTTTTTTTTTCTCGTTGCACAGTCGTTTTTCATCTATTTCTCTGTCGTTTTCTTTTTCAGCCAAAGCCGGGCCCTGTACTCGACAGTGAGAAGCTGCTGATTCGTGGTGAAGAGCTCAAGTTCATCAATAAGTGACAGTGTTTTTGTAGTATTAGCTTGTGGCATAATGGGCAAGTTCTATATCTTCAAACTCAGACTTTCACTCTACTGAGCAGCAACTCTTTATGATGCTTATTGTGACATTCATCATGCACGTGCCTTACAGCGCATGCGCATGACATACTACTGGTGAGATCTCATTTTATATGTTTTAGTGTTCGATCCATAAGTTGGCAGTGACAGTTATGTTGCAGCATGATTTTAGAATTGATATAATAGGTACAGTCTGGACCACTTTACTAGATCTTTCCTGCCAAACTATGTGAGTAGTCATTTTTTTTTTCATACCTTTTATCTGATCATGCCAGCTGTTTAGTTTGCATTCATTTGTCATTGATAAAAAGGAAGACAAGTAAAGGATGTACATATCAGGTATAGTCTGTCTTTCACTCTGTGTCTGGAATTCTTAGATATGCTTGCCATCGAAGTTCTCTATTTTGGAATCTCAGTAATCCGAATCTCACGGGACCGCTAGGAATCTTCTTATCATCCAGAACTGACAAGATCTGCAGGCAGAAGAACCACAGGAAATGCGTTCTCGCATATCTGTTTATCGCTGATGGGATTTCTTTACAGCCACGCGCACTATTCTCGATGCACACTATGGCACGTGTGATGATAGCGACATCGGCGATGTGCTGGCAGTACTTAGTGCTCGAACGTGCGGTCGCGACTCATGCGTTCGCATCATCCGTAGTGACGTGGGTGAGCGTTGGAAACATCCGAGATTTGGCACAGTGTACACAATGCACTGTGACCAAGGGATTGTAAAAAAATCCTAACAACTGGGATCACATTGAGGTTTTACTGTAATTGCTGTGAAGTTCATACACTGCTGACTTTGTACTGTTCTCTTTGATATTAATAGGCCATAAATTTCTTTCTGCTGTAACTTGTGTTTCGTAGGGCAGCTAAATTTCAAAACAAGTGAAAACCGTTTGTAACGTGTGAAAACATTCTTGCAGGCTAATTGGTGCTCACTTTTGCTGAACTGTTAGCGCAGGATGACAAGGACAACATAAACGATGGAAAGGGGACACAGCGCTTATAAAGAACATGACCGTCACACAGCATTCTTTGGCTGTATCCTGCAGTTTGTAGTAAGTTGAGTGGGCATAACACTTTCCACTCCTCCCGCAAAGGACTCATCTCCTTAGTGTGTTCTGATGGGATGCACGCATATTGCTGTCCCATTACAGTGGTTTTGTCAGACACCTATTCCAAGCGTCTCTCTCCAGAGGAAACGGGGCACCAGGCTGGGGTGTGCTTGCGGCCACTAGAAAACCGGTATACCTCGTACCAGGATTCGAACGCTTCCCGCACATGAGGCGGTGGCTGTACCACTTAAGCCATTGCTGCAGCTTGTCCTTCCACTGCTTTGACCGGAAAATAATGTGATCGCTTGGTGTAGCACCAAGTGATCAGAAGTCAGTTATAACTTTGAAATTTGAAGCTGTGAAATTTTTACAGGCGAAAATCTTTTATGCCTGTAGCATCCCGCTGTTTGCTGTGCAGGGGCGAGCGGTTTCAGGCGCCAGCAAGCTCCAACGGCGAAGGTGGCCATAAGTGCATCGGGCAAGGATTTATTGCGGATGCACGGCATGGGTGATAACCAGCGCGACCGTACGAGGGTAGTAAGATTGTAGACACCTTTAGCATACCGTGTACTCTTACCATTACTAGAGTACCGGGAGCCCGCCACTGCCAGTACGCATGCGCTCATTGGTCCCGATACAACAGGCGTGCACGCAGGTGTCGGGTACCTGGCACCCTCGCGGCGAGCTGTGCATGCGCACGGACTGTGCTCGGGTTCCTGGTACACAGGTACTGGTAACACGGTATGCTAAAGGGGTCTTGTGAGCGGACTGTGGTGCGGTTGAAACATGATACTGTCGGGTTTTTATGAATCAACAGGAAAATCGCTAAGTCCTAGTTTTGAAGACGAAGAGCAATGCACGTACAGGTGCCTACATAAGTCTGGAAAAGTACTAGCACCGTGGTCTGGAACACAGAAGCCTTGAAAAAAAGAAAGTTGCAATTTCTAGGCAGTCTAAATGGCGTATACCCGCACGGAAGAAATTTCCATCGAAGTATGGACGAACTTCGTCCGGTGGCGTTCACCAAGTGGCCGACGTAGATCTTGACCGGCTAGTTTTGGCTCTCGCTAGCCATAAAACGAATTAATGCAAACACGAGCCATCAGGAATGTGGAGAACTGGGACGTTGCATGCTGTGTAAACTTTGTTGTAAAAGAGTATTCCATGTAAAAAGAGTGTTCTTTGCTAGTAATATCTACGAACCCGAGCTACGAACTCTGCACTTCCCTGAGTGACCTGCAGACTGCACCACTCAACGTCAGGCCGTGCCTCTGGCCAAAGAGTAAATAGAGCTTTTCGTGAATCCCACCGTCGGCGAGCTTCCCATATCTCGTTCCCTTTCTGGCAAGAACAGCGAGCTCAACCTGTGCCGGGAACTGTGGTGGCGAGGTATGACGGTGATTGTCACGATGCACACCGCCATACTCGGCTTTGCAGAAGCATGTTGTGCGACGGGGCTGTCGCCAGCAGAACACACTGTTGCGAGTGCGCATTTGGAACTCCCGTTGACCTCGTGGTCATGTTAGGCTTTACCGCGCGAGGCGAATTTCAGCCCCTCAAGGATCGAATACCCGTTGAGGGGGTGAGGTCGGCCAAAAGCAGTGGTGTAGCCAGAAATTTTATTCGGGCAGAAATAACTGATGTCAATGCTTCCATGTTTTTTGTCTATTTAACAAGGAAAGAAATATCAGATGAAATTTAGAACTATATCAGATCGAAACCAGCAAAGCAGTGCATGCCGCTGATATGAAAAACGTAAAGACCGTGAAATGAAGAAGTTGAGGACAAACATTTTAACGAATCTTTGTCATTCAAGAACCTTGTTTACAATTTTGTACATATGCAATGTTAGGGAAAAACCTTAGTGACGCTGTCCTTCGTTCTAATGTATTCTGCAGGTGCAGCTGTCACTGGTTGAGTATTGTAATTGCACCGAAATTATAGTCACAACAGAGAGCACACATAAAAAGCAGCATTTCTGCAAAATATACATAAGAAATGCGAAGATACAATGGAATATCACAAATGCGAAGATACAGCTTGATAAAGGGCAAAAAAGTCTCGCTGGAAACAAAGTTCACTGCATGTATACAGAAAACCTCGCAACAAGATATTTAAATATATGTATAAGTCTAATAAATCATATCTAAGCAAAAGCTGCTGTATATAATGCGTTAAACAAGGCAAATAAACAAGTTACACAATCACAGATAGTAAACTTTACACATAGAAAGACATGATCCAGGCAAGGACAAAACTATGATATCAGAAGTCGCGACATGTACTTGGGCCATGCTACGGTCGCAACAGCACCATATGGGTAAAATAATAGAAGAATGCAGAAATCAATACGAAGATGTGTATTTTAGCTGCCTGCACCGCAACAACAATTATTCTGCACCCAAAATTAAAGAAAGGTATTGCTTTGGTTCAAAAAAGGAAGTAAAAGCAAGTAGCTAAAAAGATAAGAAAAGGACAAATGAAAGCCACAGATGATGAGGGAAGTTTAACTACCCAATATCCGAGTGTGTTGAGAAATGCCACGTGGACTGGGCTTTCAATAATAAGGTCGGTCAAAATTGATTATTGATGTCCTCGTAATTTTCGTATTCGCCTGATAACTTTGATCATGATGCTGTTACAATAAAGGGCAAAAATTTTGCTGTTTTAATGCCCAATGAACAGTCATACGTTTTCCTAATTGCGCGTTTACGGACCTGAAGGAACGGAGCTTTTTACTTGCATTGATTTTTGCTGCTTCGATATCTATAAAGGACAAAGTTTACAAGAAAAATATATCCATAAAGTTTCAAAATTTAAATTATGCGCTCCGTAGATTCCGGCGCCGCCGCGACGAGCCCGCTCGCCATCGAAACGCCCTTGAAACTTTGTGCTCGGATGGGGCTCCTTGCATTATGTTACTCCAGGTGCATGGGCATTGCCACGAAATCCAGCCCGAGTTCGCAATGTTCGCGCCGAAATGTCTTTTCGAACGTGGAGAAGACATTGTAAACATCCAGCATGATTTCCGGCGCCGGTGGTTGTTTTGGTCGGCGAAGCATGACAGTACGATTTTTTTTTTTGAAGGGGGGGGGGGGGGGGGCTGAAACCTCATAAGCCACCCCCCTGGCCAAAAGCCCTTTTTCCAAGCATTTCACACCGTAAGAGCCGAGCACCAGGGCCGGGGGGAAACGTACATCAGAAAACCGGTGGTTACCCGGAGGCACTTGGGATTGAAACCACCGCCTCCCGAATGCGAGGCGGATGCTGTACCTCAAGGCCACCGGCAGCTTCGGTGGATGAATGGATGGATCTATTTATTAAGCTCGTTTCTTTATTATGGAATGGAATTAGCTCTTTTCGTACATCTTCCAATTGCTTTCTGGATATATGCAAATTTTGATTCCTGAAAACGCTGACCTATAGGTTACTTCCCTGCTTTAAACCACTAGTTTTCCAGCATTTTTAAAGCATGCAATGCTTTTAGCTCTCGTCGACGCGCCGCGAGTGACCTTGGCGCCAGAGCGGAGAACACGGAACCGAACCTAAACGAACTCTGGCGAAACTTTCGTCTGTCCCCTGGTGCCTGCGTGCTGCGCTGCCTCCGGTCCAGCGCATGCGTCAGCAACAGCGTCGTCCTAGTTCCGTGGTCGGCGAAGCCAGTAGTGCGCGGCGCTGAGTGGTCTACGCTCTGTCTTGTAGCCCGAGCAGCGCATGCGCGGTCCTCGTGACGTGTGAGCGAAGCGAGAGCACCGCGCGTGTTGCGTAATCCGCGGGCGGAGCCATGGCGCCATCCTTTGGCACGGCGCCGAATCCACTGTAAACAGTGAGGGCGGCGGAAAGTAGTGGCTTTGGTCGCTGCACGCTGCCACCCGAGCTACTTTGACGGATGGTTGGGCTGAGCCAAGACCAGGCCTTGCAACGGTGTTTCAGTCTTGAAGATGTGCTACGACGGTGTACTGCAGAGCATTTCATGCTTGCGTCTACCCTCGACAACGACAATGTTTTTTTTTTTGTACCGAGTGCTAGCGTAGACACACTTTACCTTCTCTAACCCTAAACCTTAGTGCCGCAGAGAGGCTTATCTGGCCGGCATCAAATTCGGTACTGATACTGAAAAGTTCAAACAGAATATGTTGAACTCTCCCTTTCAGACTTACCACACGCTCTACACGAATCATCCCCTAGGTACATTTTTTGCGGGTCTGCGTGTTTTAAGGCTGCCTGATCACGCTTCAAACAGCGGACGTTTGGAGGAAAGCCGTGCGCGTTGTTGCACTAATTCACGATTGGGCAAGAGGGTCGTGACGTTGCACGTTGACCTGTGGAAATAAAATTATTAAAGCAAGTTAAACTGTGATTATAGCATAACTCAAATGTCATTCTGTCATGTAAGGATGTAAAATGAATTACGCTGGAAAGAAAATTGGACATTTAGTTTGAAATCGAACCCATGACCCTTGGGTTGCAAGTTAGACCAGATCCACCTAGACTAGGTGGCTCTGGCTTGCCTCGCAATCTGGAAGTCCTGAGTTCAGTTCCCCTCTCGGAAGAAATTTTTTTATTTGCCTGGTCAAATGTGTTTTGGGACGCCACTTTTCCTGAATATTGGGTTTCGTTGCCTATGAACTGTACAGTGCTTTCGCATTAATGTGTGTACACGAGTTTCCATAACACTACAGCCGCATTCCACTAGCGTCGTTCCCCTCTCCCTCGGGAAGGGTCTCATCGCCATGACTTGAAGGGGCTCTGAAACACCTTCCGAGGAGAGGACATCAACTTGCTCAATCACTGCATTGTGTTGTCATGAACACCTGAGCCAAATAATACACTTCTACAAGCAGCAGAGAACCCACAATCACGCGCGAAAGTTGGCGAGCCCTTCCCGGCGACTTTTTCATGCTCGCACCTTCCTCCGTCGCTCGCATCTACGTATACATGTTGAGAGATGGCTATTGGTTAGATTCTTTCAGGCGTCAGGCAGCTACCGTGGCCGCGGCCAATAAGCCGCGTAGCTCCGGCGGGTCAGGAAGCTGCGCCTGCGGAGGAGCGCCGACCTTCCAGTGTGCAGAATGTGACGAGAGGAGAGGGAAAGGCGCGAAGACGCTGAAATTCAAATTTTGACCACAGATAACTCTGTTCCTACAAAGCGCGTTACAAAACATTTTCCTGTACAATATTCGTGAAGCGGCGTGCTTTAACATCCCAGGCATACCGCAACTTTGTTAGGCCCCTTTCAAAGCCCCTTTAAGGTATGGTGGCCGCCGCTGGGCGCTTGTGCTGAAGCCTCTCAGTGAAAACGCTGCGGAAGGGCTTTAGTCACTGTCCACGGAGATGGAATTCCGCCATTGACCTCTCCCAATTGCAGGATGACCCTTAATAGTGGAAATCGGTAGACACGATCAACCAACTCCCGTAAGCGCCATTTCTGGCGGACGTTCCAGATGCTTTTATGAACGCCCGGCGTTTACAGCGAAAGCTGTTATACTTTTTATTTGGACATATAGCCCTGCATTCTACCGTGCAGTCAACAGTGTAAGCAGTAAGACCTTTAATTACTGAATTATTTTAATTTATCGTAATTAAATTGAATGGCCGCCACCTGTCAACCATGGCAACTGGCAAGGAAGGATATCCCCTCTCCACGCTAAGGGTACCGGAGGGAGAGACTGTGGGATTCACATAAATGGCTAAACCAAAGCTATAACAGCTTTCGCTGATTAATGCGCCAAGCCGGTAAGCTTAGCTCTACAAATCCTTTTTCGCTTGCTGGCCCATTTTACCAGCCTCGACCACGGTGCGGCACAGCATCGCCTGTCACCTCTTCGCTAAGAGTGGGGTAAGAGACTTGTGTGAGTGTCGCGTTGAGGGAAGATGAGACAGAGACAGACAACTAATGACGGCAATGTGGAGACGTCGGCCGGAGGTAACGCGACCCTGCCTGCCGCTCTACACGAGCGAACACGTGAAAGGAAGAGTATAGGGTACGTATTAGTCGGAAGGCGGTGATGCCATAACACTGCGACTATCGTGTTTGGTAGCAGAAAACGCCGTCGCCATTTGAACCACCGCTGCGAGTGTCGAAAGCGATGAGGCTTGTGACAAAGCTTGGACGGAGCTTGTGACAACGTGTGTGCCATTTTTACTAACCTGCATCAAAACTCGGTAAAAATGAACACAAAGTAAATTAGTATAAAATGCAGAGCAAGTTTGAGCTGGTATGTTGAGAACACCCCCCCCCCCTTTTTTTTTTTTTCGCGGCCCGTATTACCGTTTTAGGATTAGCGCAAAGCACTCGCCCGCGAGGGCACGACGCAGGTGACCGCAGAGACTCTCCACGACTCTCCGACCTCACCTCGTCCACATTGCTCTCACCCTCGGCGGCCGTCCTGCGCCAATTATTATTATTCACTGAGCAACGCAGCGGTAATTAAACGCCTCTTAAAGAAGGCCCTCCGGCCAATGACGTCAAAAGATTGTCATGACGTCCCAGTTAAATCTTGTACGTCCCCGCGCAGCGGGGCGGCCCACGAGTTAGCCCGACTGCTGGAGCATGGACGAGCGTTTGCAAAACTATACAGAAATTGTCGAAAATTATAGATTAAGCAGAAGGCTAGTGCCACCACCAGACAAAAGTTTGAACAACAGAAAGGTGGTTGCATGGCGACGCCTGCAGGTTGGAAACTTCATAAGCCCGGTCTGGGCACACCATGTCCAACTGGCGGATAGGCAAGATGGTAACCGCAAAAACTGTAGGGCGAGAGGGACCCTCGACTACATAATTTGGGAATGTGCTAGCTCCCCAGGGGACAAAAAGAATATCGGATGTTGAGAAGCCTGGGAATCCCTGCTCTGGTGCGAGGTCCCTGCACTTCAGCGCCAAGCCCTCCACCTGGAGGAAGAAGCCGCGAGAGAACAAAACCTCTACGCCTGCTTTTAGGCACGGAGGCCCAGGCCTGCGTGCCAGGGGCGGGGAGTAGGGGACCGCCTTTATCCGGTGGAATAATGAAGTTAATATCAATCAATCTTACACCTGCTATAAGGTGACGTTGCAGGGGGCTGGTAGTTGCAAAGGAGTTAACCTTCCGAATTCAGAGGACCACCCAGAAGGCGAAAATCTAAGTTTCCTCTTTCCCTCCCTCGAAGCTCCATGAAGCGCTTTTTTTTTTGCTTCTTTTTGTGTCGGAAGGCTAGGGACTGAAGGTAAGCTGATGTTGCACCTCTGCACTCAATCTGCCCTCCATCCACGTCGTCGGTTTTCATATGGCTACCTTCATCTAGCCATCCTAGCCTGAACCTGTGAGAGCGGTAACACAGGTCGGTGAAGGCTACGCCCTAACAAGGGTCGTCGGACTATGCACTCCATCATTCCATAGGTTACATCAATACTCGCCACTGCATCCTTAGTACCCATTTCATGGCTGCATTTTATCTTCGTTTTTTTTCCACCTCTTCCACGCTGCTCTCCTTCAGTCTTTATCTCCCAAATTCCCCTCCCTACGCAGAGTAGCATGCCAGCGATATTGAAACGCCGGCTAAATTCTCTGTTTCTTCATTAAAGAGTCTCTCTCTCTCTAACAAGGGTGAGCCAGATCAGGCTGCATGTCTGCTCTCGACATCCGGTGCAGTTCAACAGGAACCTTGCACAGTGCATGTGTGTAGGCGACTGTTGTAGTAATGGACAAATTGATCTGAGGGCATTCGAGAGCAGTACGCTGTAGCGTGGCGATGACAGTGTGTGAACACCGCGGCTGAGGTGCCGCTGTCTCAGTGGGTAAGACTCAAAAACATCTGCGCATATGGCACACTCGAGGCTGTTATTCAGAGTGGCTTCAATTTCTGCAGCTCGATGTTTGTAATCAACTTGTATGGAGAAGTGCGAAACTAAGTATTGCAGCCAATGACTAAATCAAATACGATACGACTGATGTTTCGGAGTCTGATCGCATGAGTTCCAAAGCGTCATTTCCAACTTCTTTGATTTGGTCTATGACTGCGTCCTTCATTTCTATTATGGCCCCTGACGAAAGGAAATTTCGCCGAATTCTGGATAATGTAATGCCCCGTGATTGACTCGAGCGCCAACTGGCGACCGCAGTGGCAGACAGCTACTGCGACTCTTCTACAACGCGCTTTCGCAGATTGTACTGCACCTCGTAGGCCGCCTGCTCCGTTCTAATACTTCTGCTTCCTTCACTGCTTACAAGCCGCCGCGGTGACTCAGCGGTTATGGCGCTCGGCTGCTGACCCGAAATACGCGGGTTCGATCCCGGCGGCGACGGTTGCATTTGGATGGAGACGAAATGCTAGGGAGCCAGTGTGCTGTGCAATGTCGGTACGCGTTAAATAACTCCATGTGATCGAAATTATCCGGAACACTCGTCTACGGCGTCCCTGATAGCATGAGTCTCTTTGGGACATAAAACCCCATAAACGATAAACGAAACCTTTCACTGTTTACTCTCTCCCTCTTCTGTCTGCACGCGGCAGTGGTCGTGGCCCAGTTAGTGCCAGACGACATGCCGCGAACTCTCCTCCTCATTTTTCTTAGAGCCACTTACTGCTGCCATGCTACCGCACAAGGCGTGAGGTTTGTGACGGTGTGATTGGACAAATGTGACCAAGGCCAATAGTTACCCTTGCGGCAGGAACGGGGAGGGGGGGGGGGGGGGGCAGGAATGATAATCGCTGAACGATAAGTGATAGAGTGGATATGATGGAGGAGAAAATATAGGCCGGGGTGGCACGTTTGAGTCAGATGGAGTCACGAGATAGTTGAGAGAAAACTGACGCCAACCAATATTTTTTTTTATCTTTGACTTCCGTCGAAGATATTTCCTTTCAAATAGTCGCGAGATAGTATGGGCATGGTTGGTGCAAGACGGGGAGCGCCTGTAGAGCCCTTTGGGAGAGTCCTTCCTTCTGCTGTGTTTTTTAGAGACTTACGAGTCGCGTCAAAGTTAGGTCAAACGGAACGTGGTTATATGCCTACGTCTCGCTGTGCTGGCGTCGTGAGTAATGATAATTGTATACCCTAGCTAATCGGTAACTTCAAGTGCCTTGTGTCCAATGAGCTCTGCGAATCCAGCCGCTAAACCGGGAACCGAAGTTCCGGAACCTCCGCGTCCCGCCTCGTAAACAAAGTTGCTTCACGCTCTGGGTGCGTGGTTTTAAACTCACTATAGTGGATACAACTAAAAAAAAAACTGCAGTTGGTAACACAGGTCCATGGTCCGCGGTGTCCTGTGTTACTCCGCTGGCCAATCACAACAGTAATAATAATAATTCGTTTTGGGGGAAAGGAAATGGCGCAGTATCTGTCTCATATATCGTTGGACACCTGAACCGCGCTGTAAGGGAAGGGATAAAGGAGGGAGAGAAGGAAGAAAGAGGGCTCCGGAATAATTTCGACCACCTGGGGATCTTTAACGTGCACTGACATCGCACAGCACACGGGCGCCTTAGCGTTTCACAACAGTAAACAAAATCGTTTTTTTAGCGTTTGACATATTAAGCAAGCCAGGTACCAAAATTCTAGAGTTTATAATTTTTTTCTTGTGCTTAGCTTTTCACTTAAGCAACAAGAAAAGTTTCAAAAACGGACTACCTTTTCGTCGTTGAGGAATTCTGTGCGGCGGCCCTGAAAGTGGGCTGAGCTTAATTCACTGCAGACTTAAGTTGTATCCGAGTATAGTGCGTTCTTCAGCGCTATACGGCGCATATGCCTGGGAGATATTTTAGGCTAGTTTTTTTTTTCTTCAGTCTTGGTGCACATTCCGAGTGAGGCGATCCGAAATATAAAGGAGATTAATCGTGGTGAGAAATAAAGTAACCTTGTCTCATACCCCCTTCCAAGCCCTTGCAAGTCCGTTTACGAGAGCAGGTTCCCGTTTTCTGAGCTCGTTAATCGCCACATGCATCGGGGAATGAACTGTCAGAGCAGCTCGTACACGTGCCTCTGCTTCCAAGAAGAGCACGTGTGCGCTGCGAATGCCCGACATGTGTCTACAAATAAATCGTCGCCTGCCGCGGAGGGAAGCAAAGGATATTGCCCTTCGGGTCACACTCCAGACTGTGAATGTGTGGCTGCCGTTTACGCCTGCCTAGGGCGTGAGGTGGCAACGAAAAAAAGGGGGAGGGGTAGACGGGGGTGACAGGAGACTACATTTCCTTCCGCTCGTTGCGGTTTAGCGTCGCGCAGACCCGACTCTGGCCCCTGGGACCAGGAAATGAACTTTAGGGAGCATATAAACCAAGGCTCACGTGCCGTGAGAGAACGGTGAACCCCTCAAGCACGCTGCACACAGGGTCGTCTGCCGCTTCGTGGTGCCCTTAATGTATCCTTCTTCCTGCGGCACTCGTCAAACTTTCCCTGGGGGATCATGGCAAGGAGTGAATTTCGAGCTGTGTTCCACTCTTCAAGCTGTGCGCGCCACCTTGGTATGCCCGTGATGTATATCCTGTTGGACTCCAGAACACATCGTCGTGCAGCTAGACTTAAGACATCAGACTGAGAAGTGGTATCTTTGCCGTGTGTACCAAGCTCCAAGCTTTGCGGGTGTAGTGCTAAATATGTATGTAGCACAGAGCCTGTGCATTGTTTGGCCCCTGCTCTTGGATCCGTGAGGTGACCAGTGGCACATACCATATGTGGACTTGAGAATGTATCGCCATGGCCTCAACTTAGAGATACCTGGCAGAGCAATATCTCCGCCGTGTATATCATAATACTCCACGCCTTATAGTTGTGGCAAACCCAAGAACGAGCTACCATTCCGAACACGCAAGCAAACTCAAGCTCCTCACTCTCTACCATCGGATGGAGACACGCGCAGAACGTAACACGTTTCACCCACAAGCGATAGCGCGCGTACACCTACACGGCGAGATTCGTGCTGCGGCACCCTTGAATGTGGGCCACTATATTTCGCCTCTCCCAGTGCGGCGTCCGAGGAGCGACAGCCAACTATAAAGCGAGCAGCCGGCTATCTGCCCTGCGCTGACAGAACAGATGCTCCGGTTGTAAAGTTCACAAACACTGCTGCAGTCCAGATAGCGGTGGAGCCGCCCCCTCCCTTCCTGTTTTCATCGCTGTTAATCTGTGCGGTTAATCTGTACGCGTCCACCCAGGGTCGGCCGAAAACGCAAATTATGTGGCCGGCAGCGTGTGTCTTCTCGTGGGGCGTGTGGGTCGTGCTCTTCGTGATGGCAGCCGGAGACGCGTTAACGGTGGAAGACATCCTGCTCAAAGGTGGCGTGGAACTCTTTCTCACTATATATATGCGCTTAAGGCGTTAATACTTTCGGCGTGAAATGATTTTTCAGAGAATGCGTAGCGGGTGTATGGTACGTTTCGAAGGATATTGAGAGAGTGAAAAAACAAAAAAGGGCACGAGATTCAAATTCGCGTACCCTTATCTGTTAGTACTCTTTAGCCTGAATGCTTTTTGCCTGGTTGAAGATTATGTAGCTGGAGCCTGCTGGAGCTGCATTGCGTTTAGACAGAAAAGTTTCTCGGTGAAAATGTTTATTTACACCGAGTAAAACATTTAGTAAAGTGTATTATATGAATCGCGATAATATTGTTCGTAGTACAAAGTCAACTAAAATCGAAGTTCCATGCCGTTGTGTTCAGGCTGTGGCTAATGCGCCGCGAGATTCAACACTTACCAGAAAGCCCGTGTTAAACTTTTTTCGCGGTGTCTTTCTATCTACGGGTTTGTTGATCTGCATTTTTTGTGGACTGTTTCAAAATTACGAACGCTTCCCTTGTGCCAGAGCTGCGCCCAATGAAGCCGCTGCTTGGCTGCTGTATGCTCTCTGGCCTGAAAGTTTAAAACCTAGCTAACCGCGTACGGTCGTGCGGTCTCAAGACAGAGACAACAAAACGCGTTCGAACAGAAGGAGGAGGAATGGTGGCGTTACGTCTTAAATACTTGTTTAAAATTAATCTACGAGATTTTCTTATCCGTCAACTCCAGCGGCTTTGAATCTTATCGCTGACGAATGCTCAGGGGTCGAATGTCGTTGCCAACTCTGGATCATCCGCAAATAATTTTGAAGAAACAATTTGATAAGAGATAAACGTCTATAGCGACAGATAAGCTGTAAGTGGGCCGGTGCGTTGGTCTGCTTCTGGGGCTGAATACTCGGCCAAGGACGTCGAAAAGCTTTTCGCCAAGAAAACTGCGCTGGTACAGAGAGGCTGTGAAGTTCCGTGATGTTCCGCACGCATCGAAGCACATACCTTGTCCGTAATAAACGAACTGACGAAGAAAAACTAGCGCAATGACTGCAAAGGAAGTCCGGCCTAAACCAGCAAGGAATCAATTTTTTGCTTCAAGAATAAATTAATAGAAGACGGTCGAAAACAATGTCAAAGCACATAGCACCGTTTCGCACGTGCAAGACGAGAAATATGAGCGCCAAGGGTTTCGCAGTTTAAGCTTACATATCTCATTTAATTTATTTCGCAGTGGGCTGCAGCTCGACATTACCGCGATTAACTGCGCTGATTTTCTTATATTCTCATCAGAGTTTTCGTTAGCATGCTAATACTATGGTGGGACTAGTAACAAAAAAAAAGATATAAAAGGGTCCCGGCCCGTGCCACTAAGTATAACGGGCTTAATCCAATTCCTAGTGAAAAAAAAAACATAGATGGTAAAGAACTTCATAGCAGAAGAGAAAATAAGACAACAAACTTCAAGAAGCACAACGAGAAGCATTTTCCACATGTCTCGTTTCGCATTGTGCGTCGCATTGCTTCCTTTATTTATGTTTCGTAGCCGCCATCTTTCCCCTCAAGTTCGGAAACTTTATAAAGTGGATACGGTCTTTCGAATTCTTTACTTTTGTTTTCAATCCACTCCATCTTGTAAGTTAAGCCCACTTGCATGCACACGAATGGCAGGAGAGCGAAATATGTGGGTAAAATATTTCCCGCGCTTTTTCTTCCGATTCCACACGTACACATCTAGGCTACTCCCAACTCGGCCAGTGGTGCCAGACCGACTCGAACTGCTCGGTCGAGAACTCGGGCTGCATGGCAGAGACATGCGTCTGCAGGCTCGGCTACGTTCTCTACGAAGACAGGTGCATTCCAGGTGAGAGACGTCGCCTCCTCGCCGCAATAAGTGCTCGCTAAACAAAAATGGGAGACAAGCTGCGGAATTGTTTAGTGTGCCCGGGCCTTTTCATTGTTGACGATGACGTCGAGACAAAAAAGCGGGGGAAAAACATGAACGGCTGCTGGTTTGGAGAGAACTCCGCAGCAGACGACTCGGGCGTAATTATTTGTTCAGTTCTTGGTCTTTCAAAACAAGCCGCAGAACTGTTCCGTGGTTAAGGTGTTGATGGCGCTCGTCTATTGAACCGGAGTACTGCTTTTCGAACCCGGCCGCGGCGGCCGCGTTTCGATGGAGGCGGAACGCAGAAGTCGCCCGTGTGCTGTGCGTTAAAGATCATCAGGTGGTCGAAATTATTTCCAGAGCCCTCCACTACGGCACCTCTTCCTTCCTTTTTTCTTTCACTCCCTCTTTTATCCCTTCCCTCACGGCGCGGTTCGGGTGTCGACCGACATAAGTGAGACAGTTACTGCGTCGTTTCCTTTCCTCAAAAACCAATTTTCATTTTTGTTCTGTGGCAGCACATTCTCCGCCTTTGAAAAAAGAAGTGTAGTAAAGTTCTGAGAGATGCGTTTTTGCGGCGTCAAATGTGACGTGGTCTAAAAATCGATGGTGTTCAGCTAGCAAAAAAAAAAAAAGAATGTAGAGAGAAAGAGGCTGATCTGAATTACCCCGCCATACAACCGGCAGTACCTCGCAGCAGCCGGGGCCTGTCCAAGGTGTACCTCATGAGCGTCGGATGCCTCCTCTCCATCCTCATCTTCTCCATGTCTCTCTGCTTCCTCTACTGGAAACGGTACGTACCCGTGGGAGAATACGGATTGCTGCACTAGTGAGTGTCTTCCTCCGAGGTAGATGGCGCCACAGTAACCGTTGGTGCAGTTTGTCACACTGGAAACTTCGCGTTCGCCTGTCGGCTGATAAGAATATTTACCCAGTTCGACCGGGACCGGGGAGGGATGGTGGTGCTGCTGATGATCTTTTCATAGTTTCATATTAATTTCCTCACTCATTTTTTTTTTTTTTTTGCTGCCGAACAAGCGTCAACATACCCAGAATGGTCCATAGATTCAATGTTTACAGACAATAATTCTGAGGGAACCGCACACGTTCACAGCTGCAAGGACTGATTGCTGATTTGAAGTGAATGGAGATGTAGGAAAGCCTCTGGAAAAATTTCTTAATCGGGGATACCGAAGGCTAGGTTACTGCGCCATTCAATTTAAAGCGGCGATCCCGGAGTCCTTTTTGGTGTGGACGTCACGATTTTTATTCGAGTGGCGGAAAAACTTTTTTAATGAAGTTTTCAAACCAATAAATGCGTTTTTTTCCTGCCAGACAAACTAGAATATACCGAGAAAGAGCTAAAGAATCGATTTTTACGAAGGAAAAACAATCGCACGGAATTGTTCTCAGTGTCTATTTAAGCTGCCTATGCGTTATAAATATCTGCGTACATTTGTACTAGAATTAGGGCAGCTGTTGACGATACCAACGGCGCAGTGCAGTGGTGACCTCTTCGTCGAACGAGAAGTGCGTCTGGTGTTGCTGCATCTTGGGAAACAGCCAGAAGTGATATGGCGCGAGGTCCGAAGCTGTAAAGAACGTGAGGCATAACAGCCGCCCTTATAGTTTTACGGCGGAGTGCAGTGGAGAGTGTACTACCGTAATAAGCGTATTTCCGCTGGCGGGGGCCATATCAAAAAGCAATATGGTCCTGGAAGAGATTCTAAGCTTTTATTTGAATGTAATGTCTTTCAATTCCGTCACTTGATAAATTTGCACCCCAGCAGGCAAAGCTTATTGAGCACTCTCCATATGAAATGGTTCCCGCATACGCTTCGAAAAGAAATTCCGCCGCCGGCTTACTCTTTGGTGGCCGGACTATGGTTGAGGGATGTTATATACAGATCGAGAGAGTCCCTCCCACTGCGCGCCAGTTGCCAGCGTAGAGAAGACGTGCTCTTTCGAAACGACGCCTGAGATCCATCTTCTGGCGCAGGAAGCTGGACGACCGGCGAAACATGCAGGCGGAGGACCGGCCCACTGCGGTCGTTACGCCACCGTCTCTCTGCTCGGGATCCTCTGCGGTTGACAAGCCGCCACCGTACGAAGACGCCGTCAGGCCATGCTTCCGCTTCAACCTCGAGACTGCGGCACCGAATTCCTGGCATGCGCTACCCTTGTCCGGCGACCAGGCACGTATATCCAAAAGTTTCGGGTGTCGCAGGACTCTGTACACTGTTCGTCACATGTTTAGGGGAATCCCCCAAGGTGAAGTAGATTTGTAATAAGGGAGTAATTACTCATTGGCATTTACCCGAGCGCAGCCATACGGCTGCAGAGGAAAGCTATGCAGCTTTCTAAACTTTATCCGCCGCGGTGGCTCAGTGGTTAGGGCGCTCGACTACTGATCCGGAGTTCCCGGGTTCGAACCCGACCGCGGCGGATGCGTTTTTATGGAGGCAAAACGATAAGGCGCCCGTGTGCTGTGCGATGTCAGTGCACGTTAAAGATCCCCAGGTGGTCGAAATTATGCCGGAGCCCTCCACTACGGCACCTATTTCTCTTTCTTCTTTCACTCCCTCCTTCATCCCTTCCCTTACGGCGCGGTTCAGGTGTCCAACGATATATGAGACAGATACTGCGCCATTTCATTTCCCCAAAAACCAATTATTATTATTATTATTATTATTATTATTATTATTATTATTATTATTATTATTATTATTATTATTGTTGTTATTATTATTATTATTATTATTATTATTATTATTATTATTATTATTATTATTATTATTATTATTATTATTATTATTATTATTATTATTATTATTATTATTACTTTCTAAACTTTCCAAAGAGGATTGGTCATCCATGCCCAGCGAGCGGCCAAACTCAGCGGTGCCCTGGAATTGGGGCGCCGACCTCTGCAAGACGGAGACATCTGCTTGAAGATGAAGACCTCTGTCTGACCGAAAGACCTTGTTAGAGCAAAAAAGTGTATCCTATCCTATCCTGTTTCTAAACATTTGACCAACATTGTTCCCACTTCGAGTTATTGATCAATTCGCTCTCGCCCTAATATGAGCTTGCCATTCTGGTTAGATTAGTCGGTGAGCGACTTCTCCGGTGAAGCGGTGGTCCCGGGCTCGAACACCTCACCAGGACGAATTTTTCTTTAACTTCGAAATTTCTGAGAAGGCTGTATAGCTTTACTTTGCAGCTGTATGGCTGCGCTTGGGTGGACGCCAATGAGTCTCCCTTAGGACTCAAAAGCACCGAAGTTTGGGCCAGTTGGTAATGATCCATCTTGAGAAAACGAAGCAGCAAGAAAAAAACGGGGACGAAAAAGACACACATACGACAGGACGAATGCTGCAGCATTCGTCCTTAGGACTCAGTACAGAACGGTGGCTAATGCGAATGACTCGGGTCCTTCCTTAGTGCTGTACTCAAACCGCTCATGCTGGTGCGTATAGTTTCGGACCTTCGGTACCCTATGTCTTGGCTACTCCGTGATCACCGCGCCTGAAGCAAGCGGCGTGGAAAGGAGCGTTCCTTTGTTCCATTGTGCCTGGTATGTTGGCAGTTGCCGTCCATTCTCTACTGGCCCCTTCCTCTCTGTCTTGCTGGCGTTATATCTAATGGACGATGATAGTGGGTGTAGTAGTTGACGACTGCTGCAGCAGTCGTCAAATTCACTTCGGAAGCTGTAAAGCTTACGAAGTGACCCGACCGCGGCGGCTGCGTTTTTTATGGAGGCAAAACGCTAAGGCGCCCGTGTGCTGTGCGATGTCAGTGCACGTTAAAGATCCGCATGTGGTCGAAATTATTCCGGAGCCCACCACTACGGCACCTCTTTCTTCCTTTCTTCTTTCACTCCCTCCTTATCCCTTCCCTTACGGCGCGGTTCAGGTGTCCAACGATATATGAGACAGATACTGCGCCATTTCCTTTCCCCAAAAACCAATTATTATTATTATTATTAAGCTGTAAAGCTGTCCCTAGCGCCGGTTTGTTTCGGTCCTTCTGTTTTGTTATTGTAGCTGCGTCCAAACCCGCCGCGGTGGCTCAGTGGTTAGGGCGCTCGGCTACTGATCTGGAGTTCCCGGGTTCGAACCCGACCGCGGCGGCTGCGTTTTTATGGAGGCAAAACGCTAAAGGCGCCCGTGTGCTGTGCGATGTCAGTGCACGTTAAAGATCCCCAGGTGGTCGAAATGTTGTTGTTGTTGTTAGCCTGTCAAAAGATGGCACATACCCACACTGGGGGATCGGCCAAGAATCGGGTGGCTATTCACCTGAACGCAGTTAATAAAAAGGAAAAGCACGTGGGAGGGCGAAATTATTCCAGAGCCCTCCACTACGGCACCTCTTTCTTCCTTTCGTCTTTCAGTCCCTCCTTTATCCCTTCCCTTAAAGCGCGGGACAGGTGTCCAACGATATGTGAGACAGATACTGCGCCATTTCCTTTCGAACCCGACCGCGGCGGCTGCGTTTTTATGGAGGAAAAACGCTAAGGCGCCCATGTGCTGTGCGATGTCAGTGCACGTTAAATATCCCCAGGTGGTCGAAATTATTCCGGAGCCCTCCACTACGGCACCTCTCTCTTCCTTTCTCCTTTCACTCCCTCCTTTGCCCTTCCCTTACGGCGCGGTTCAGGTGTCCAACGATATATGAGACAGATACTGCGCCATTTCCTTTCCCCCCAAAACCAATTAAAAAAAAATTCCTTTCCCCAGAAGTCAATTATTATTATTATTATTAGCTGCGTCCAAGCTGTAGTTGTGCCCTTTTCAAAAGCGCAGCATTTGAAAATCACAAGTAAAGCGCTTAAGTGCAAGACAGCTGACAGTACCAAAATGCTAAAAAGTGAGAGGCAAGCGGGGAGAAAAGTCCAGTAATCGGGTGGTGGGAATTTCGAAAACCGCTGCTCTGTTGAATCCGAGATCGTTTGCGTGATGTAACTCTACAGGTGATTTTGTAGTCGTATGTCAATCCGCTTCCTAAATCAAATTAAAGCTACACGTACTGCGTCATTTGGATTGTAGGCAACTTGGCACTTCTGAGAGTAAATGTCATAAATTTTTTACATGTGTGCTAGCGAACACAGGATGATCGTACAGCGAGCTCGGTAAGCATAAGCATGGTATACCAGGCACGAAATTGGACCAGGGACTTTTCATGGCAACGCCGGAACAAGCGCGCACATTGCACTTGGGGTTGTTGCTGTTGTGTAAATTTTCAATGTTGGTAGTGTGGTGCTGTTATGAGTGCCGTCTTACTGCTTACTGCTGTTACTAGCTCCGCAGCCAAATGCGCGGAGCATTTGTTGTTGTTGTTAGCCTATCAAAAGATGGCACATACCCACACTGGGGGATCGGCCAAGAATCGGGTGGCTATTCAACGACATTTATACATTAACATTTATACATTACATTTACATTACATTACATTACATTTATTTACATTACATTTTTTACATTTTTATTTGGTGGCATTTATACTCGACTGCCCTTAAATCAGGCTTCATTTTTTGAACTTCTTTTTCGTCGTTTCTTCTTCTTCCATGTTCCTGTGCAGCCGCCCAATAGTTCGCACCCACGTCGCGATGCTGTTGTAATTCACTTCATCTTTTTTTTTTTTCGGGAGCAGAGGAATACGGCTCGTGAGCTCTGAATTTGTCTACAGCATGAATTCTACCTTAAAACATTAAAAACACCGCTCCAACGTGCTTTTCCTTTTTGTTAACTGAGTTCAGTTGAATAGCCACCCGATTCTTGGCCGATCCCCCAGTGTGGGTATGTGCCATTTTTTGATAGGCTAACAACAACAACAACAACACCGATAGGAATCAACAAGAATCATTCACGCAGCAACATTTTTTGTGAAGAAAGTAGTTCGAGTAGCACATTTAGAATTCGCTTATGAAAGGATCGCAGTAATTCGCAGGATGTCTAGCATACCGTACATTCTGCAGACGTGGTGCATGCTCAAGCTGAAAGAAGGGTCCTTTTGATTGAGCCTATTGTCGCTATTTCTTTTGCCGGGTTAAAGCATTAACTTTCATGCGCAGGTTGCCAGCAACTTACCACCACCATATAGAGAAGTTATGCAGCACCAAAAGAGCCTCCACCGAGCCTCCATTTAAACGCAACGACCATCTGCTACGGAGGCAAGATCTCTGCTCTGCGGCGCACTCCAGCGACAAAGCGCCGGTGATCCACGCCGACAGAACAAAAAAGACACGGGCCAAGTGTAGGAAAAAAAAGGTTTTTTTTTTATTTCCGACCCCAAGTTGACCGGACTCAGCCTCGCCTGATCAGCAGGAAAGCGGCCAGGGAAGTTGCCGCGGCGGCAACGGCAGGCGGCGAGAGGGTGCCCGCCGAGCTTCGGACTGGCATGCCCAGCGGGGCAGCCAGCGTGGATTCCTTCTTGTCTGCGTTCTCGTTGATCATGGCCGCGGCCACGGTGAACCGGGTGTCGTTCTGGGCTGTCTTGATGCCGTCATCGCCTGCCAGGAAGTTTGGTCCTCGGACGCCGACCTGCATCTTGAGCTGCTCCTCTGTCAGGCACAGGCCGCCGCGTTCGAAAGTGTTGTTAGTGCAGGCGCAAACGCTGTTGAGGCAAGACGCTCCGGAGGCGTGGCAGTCTGTGTTGGCCTTGCAGGGCTGTCCGATGAGGTTCACGTTGCCTGGAACGGGGCTGTCGCAGGACTTGTTGGTCGGACCCCGGACGAAGCCGGACGCACACTCGCAGATCTGTCGGTCGTTGCAGACGGCGTTGGGTGTGGCGAACACGCACTGTTCGGAGTAGTCGCAGGGCCAGCCGAGACCGGCCGCGGCACGGCAGGTCAGGTGCTTGGACTTCAGGCTCACGGGCTGAGAAGGCTTACAGAGACAGCGGCCTTCGCTGCAGGTGGCTCCGCGGGGCTCGCACTGGGAGTTCGCCGTGCAGGTGTCCTCGATGATGGAGCCCAGTGCGATGGTGGCCTTTGTGACCTGCGCGTCGACAAGAGCCGTGCACTCGAAGACAAACTTGCCGTTATCGGAGGGCAGCCTCTCCAGTTGGGTGATGGTGATCTTGGAGACCTTGACCGGCAGGTCGTTCTTGACGGTGGTCATGGTGGACCGGTCGATGAAGTTCTCCAGGGGGCGGCCGTTGACAGTCCAGGTGATGCTCGCGTACTCCTTGTAGCCGACGGTGCAAAGCAGCTCCATGGGACCGGAGTCAGCCTCGGGTTCCTCGGCGGCAATGTAAGCGCGAGCCAGTTCGACCTTAAGTCCGGACAGCGCCTCGAGCCTTCCCGCGGCGGCGGCCTGCTCGGGCCTCTGCTGCGCGTAGGCCTCCTGAGCTATTCCTGCGGGACCAGTCTCTTCGTCGACGAGCTTTCGAATCTTGCGCATGCCCTTCATGCCCTTGTGACGGCGCATGCGGAACTTTCGACGCTGAAGCTTACCGAGGTCCTGCTCCACCAGCTGCTTCGACGCCTCGTCGGAGTCTGGTTGCTGCTCCAGGCCGAAGACCGGGTTCACGGGGTTGCGTTCGAAGAAGGACTTGTGAACAGAGGCAGGAACCGCAGGTCCGGTGCCGTTGGTTGTAGCAGGAACTCCTGCGGGGGCCGGGGCGTTGGGACCTGCGACAGGGGCCTGCGGGGCCGGGACCTTTCCGACTTCGAGCTGGGACTGGTTGCTAGCAGCATCTGCGAGGCTTAGCTGGGCCACGGGCGCCCGGTGGAAAGGGCCCTCGAGCAAAGACCGCTGGTGGTCAGCGTCGTAGGGCGCCGCGTGCCGTAGGCCCGCGGTGTCCCTGAGCCGGAAGTCGTCCTGGAAGTCAGCCCTGACAACCAGGGCGAGGCTCAGGCCGGCAAGCACGGCACGCAATGCGGCCATCGTCCTCGACAGTTGGAGAATGTGACGTGTCGACAGTCCGCGCAGCAAGGTGGATCTGATCTGGCCGGCTCCGAACCCGCCCTGGCGCGTGTCACGAGTGGCTCGAGCTGGGGCACGTTCCCGGCTCGGTGGCGGCCGCCTACTGGTCCCAGCCCCGAGAACGTGCGGCGCGGCTCGGCGGCGGTGCGCGCGCCTGCCCGAATAAGGGAAAATATGAACTCTGCGCACGAGTTCGGTGCACGTGAACGAGGATTAGGACGACGAAGTGGCGCCGAACTTCTTTCTTCTCCTCTTCTCGAATGGCTGGCGGTGAAAAGTGAGCAACCGTAACGACATGTGATTTGTCTCAGCAGCTCTTGAACAGGAACCAAACCATCTTAGACGCTTGTTATGCTACGAGTAGATTAGTTATTTTTCATTCCTGAGGGCTGTTCGGTCGTTCGGGCGCATTTCTTGAGCGAACCGTTACGAGCCAGTGTGGAAAGTAGAAAAGGACGAAGGTACTGCTATTTCAGCATGTATGTGCCTTTTGACGAATGGCCAACAACGGGAACAACACGATAGCTCCAAAACACGGTTAATTTTGTTACAGTAGAGGCGCTGAAAGGCAACACCGCTATGAGAAAAGAAAAGCTGGTCACGGATAACCCGCCGACCGAGCATACGAGCGACCCATTCGCAATAAACGCTAAAACAGGATACGTCACAGAAAGGGCGACAGAAAGACACTGTCGAGTCGCTATAGCCTTGAAACTACATTCCTCAACAGTAATTAATTTCACCGGCCTAAGCGGCCACTCTTGTTCGTAGAATTTTCGCGTGAAAATGCGTGTTCCTCCGACATACAACCTCCGGCCCTGCTGGCGAGCTGTACCTAACGCACACGCAGCCAAAGATATAAAGACGGGAATTAGATGCAGCATGTTCGCCGCCTGAAAGATTCACGAAAGTATATTCTTTTCTCCGTAGCAAATCTCAATCGGTTTCTGGGATTTGACCCGTAGGCCTAAGAAGGTTAAACGAAGGCTCGATGTGTGTAAATATGGATCTGCTCAGATAGACTACGAGACGCGGTTTTCTGTCGGGTTACAGACGCCTCAGATTTACACGTATGACTCCCACAGTCTCTTTAACGCTCTGAGAAACCTCAGATGTCGCTAGTCGTAGGGTGCCCAGGAGGACTTGCTAATTCTGTCCCCATATGCAGCCGCCAGAAGACTCCGGCAGCCGCGACCATCTGAATCCAGTCGGCCACTTCCACTATATTAACCACTGAAATGGTGTGAGAGACTACCGAGTGGCGAGGAGCGTGTTCTGTTAGGAGGCGGGTGACTGATTAGAACCCAAATTGGACCAATGCATTTCATATCAAAAACCAGAAATGTGACACCGCAAAGAGCGGTACAATGGAGGTATCTGGGTTTGAAAACTGACGTTGACGGTAAGCATAATATCGTGGCACAGATTACTCGGAATTTGACGAGTGGGTCCGTGCTCTACGAGAGAAACGGTCATTAAATCTCAATGTCAAATAGAAACGCATCCTTTCTAATAGCTTGTCAAAATCTCTACCCCAAGGTGTTTATTGCAGTGAAAACCTTTCGTCTGTGTGGCGTCGAGAAACAAATCTCTCGGGTTTTTTTCAACAAAACCCTAGAACATGTTGACAAAACTTCTACCTCGTCGTCATCTACCATCCACAGCACTCACTTAGCGGAGAACGCATCACCGAGCGCACACTCAGTCTTAGCAAACATACAGCTACTGACGCCATGCACATCGGAGGAACTGCGTTCGTCCCACTTCTACATAGCAGACTCTTTTCGGGCAGCATACGCACGGCACATGTGGCGTGTGTCTTCTGCGTTCTCTCCTGCTGTTATTCGCGCTGAATTTCACGCCCTTTCAACGCGAATAACCCTCTAACCCAAGCCGCAGCCATTTCGATAAATGGGCACATTATAGGAGCCTTCACTGTTTCCCAAATTTCAACACAAATTGACCTCACGAGATACCACTAAGCCCGAGGAGCTGTAGGAGCGGGCCTCCTGTTTAAGGGCGCCGCAAGCTTCCTGTGGCCTCTGCATGTGGAGCGTATGTTATGCCGGAAGAACCTGTGGTTCGTGCCGTTGTCAGAACATGGTAACGTGTAAATAAAGTGGTTTTGTTTTATCTTATCTCTCGTTACGCTTTTAATAACAAATCCTTTGTCTGCCTGTGCCGTGTCATCGAAGAAGGATGCCTCTCATCTTAAGCACCAACTTTGAAGCCGACGAGCCTTATGTCTAGTTACCAGGCGAAAAAGTGGTAACCGATCCCAAATCACCCAATCCCCATCATCCGATCCTCATCATCGGTGTGTAGGAATGGAAAAGGAAGATGTCAGAGGAGAAGAAATATTTAAGTTTACGTTTGCATACTCATTTTATTGCGGCTTTATGTTTTTAACTTTAACTAACCACTGAGATTACTACTATAGTGTTTGTAATCGACACCCTGGCTTGTTTAGCACTAAATTCGGGACCGTTGTTGAGCAATCGTTTTTTTTTTCGCTTATCGAAGCAGAAAAGGATGAAGGTGCCCGGATGAGGTCAAGGGCACAAACCGACGATTTCATTTCAACGATTCGAGCGAAAAATTAGTTTGCCACAGATTTTACGAACCCCGCTTACGCGGTGAAATATCGTTTTGATACGGGGAATCATACGAACACTGAGTAGAACAAATATAGCGAAAATTCGTGTTACTCGATGCGGCATGATAACACAACGTTTGATAGCTCGTCGCTTGGAAACAATGCAGCACATTGCATAATGTCGTGTCATGATCGAACACTTGTATTAACGTTTGGAGGAAAACTCTGGAGACGCAACCAACGCGTGATTAGAAAAGAAGCGACAAGCTGCGAGGCTCTTTCAGATACCTCGAAATGTGCAGCACCCGACAGCAATACCCGGTTTACACCTTGCTTTCATTTACTGCGCGCAATGCACTTAATGCTTATAGGCACTGCGCCAAGAGTATGATTTGTAAAGAGGTGGGCGCGCCCTTGCAACATCATTCTTGGCGGTGTAGGCCCCTTGCTGTCCCTACACGAACACTGGAGGTCGCAGATACCACTTGCGCCGCTATTTGCGACGACCTTCAGTTCAGAAACACAGAACTATTACTGAGCCGGAGTACCTGGGTTCGAACCCGACCGCGGCAGCCGCGTTTCGATGGAGGCGAAACGCAAAAGGCGCCCGAGTGCTGTGCGATGTCAGTGCACGTTAAAGATCCCCAGGGCTGCCGACGTCATGTCCCGGCATGACCTACTTGATGCAGTGCGGTACTGCGCAGTGGCCCAGGGACCCATCTGGGTCTAAAACTCATTTGCTCAATAAAGTTTTTCTGGCACAGGCCTATTGGTTTACATTCTTTTTCTGGCTGCCCCACCATACTTTTTGTCTGTCTGTCCAGGGGGTCGAAATTGTTGTTGTGTGTTTAATAAAATGGCACATACCCACAAGGGGGATTGGCCATAACTGGGCGGAGAAATTGTTGTTGATTGCTGTTGCCTCAAAAACGGTGGCACATTCCCAAGGTGGGGGATTGGCCAGGATTTGATGCAGATCCAAACAGAAGGAAATTCATCCATTTGCCTCAAGCGGCTGAAAAATATAGAGGAATCTGTGAATACAAATAACGAATTTTGAGAGATCTTGAGGAAATCGGAATGAAAATCGAGGAAACAAAGCGGAAATAAATAAATTTTATTCCGGAGACCTCCACAACGACACCTCTTTCTCTTCTTCTTTCGTTCCCACATTCCTTCCTCCCTTTCCTTATGGCGCGGTTAGGGTGTCCACAGAAATATGAGATAATTACCGCGCTATTTCCTTTCCTGAAAAAAACAATTTTCAAACACATAACTATACAGACAGGGATAACTATACAGAAAGTGGGGGAGGGGGCTGTCGTGACCCCTTGAGACCCCTCTGACTTTAAGCAGCACTGGATATCAGCACACAATAAGTAGTTTCATTCCAAACGATTTGTGATGTTGGTCGTAGACACGAACGCTTCGAACTGCCTCTCAGGTAGCACTGAAGTGGGAGCCTTGAATCGTAAGGTCTTATCGGGGGCCGAACCAGTTTGCACGTTACGAAGGTCTGCGATTGCAGCTCGCAGCCGTTATTTCATCATTCGTGACAGTTTCGGCGTACGACAGCAAAAGTTCCGGCCAATCACGAAGCGTTTCAATGCCTGAAGAGCTTCATAGAGTAACACGGCTCGGGGTTCATGCCTCCGCTAGATGGCGTTACACACAAAAAAAAAAGAAGCGGCTGCGGGAATTGAGGCCATGCATGAGGGGGTTGTGCCATATTACTTGAGAAGAAGAAGAAGAAGATTGAGGCAAACAACAATGGAAAGTGAATTTGTGGCCTCAGAGATTTGGCACCTGCGGCGGCCGCCACTAAAGATGGTGCGCTTCCTTGCCTCGGGTATGTCATGGCCTCCGCGATCGGCTCCGGCGGCGCGCCTTTCAAAGGCCGCCGCCGGAGCCGATCGCGGAGGCCACGGCTATGTGCACTGAGAACAAAAGTGGGGCGGAGGACGGTCTATGGGAGTGTCCTCTCTTGTCCAGTTTACTTTATATTACTCTACGGAGCTCTGCGAATCGGGCCTCTGATAATTTGGTGCCAATGGCAACTTCCTTTACAGTGCGAGCAAAGTTTAAGATCTGGTCGTGTTGCCCGTTTAACTCAAACATTACGCTTGAATATGGGATATGAATTAGAATTCCCTAGAGATGTGAAGGTCGATAACAGGGCGACAAGAGACCTTTTGAAATTCAGTGGTTCTCAAAAAGTATCAAGAGATAAAGTCGCGTGGTACTCACAAACGCTCGCAGCTCGTGCTGTCCGTTTCTTCTTGCGTATCCAGTCATTATCCAATAGCATCGTCGCGTATTCCACTGAAGGCGTTGGCGCAGAAATGCGGCGCTCGCCGGCTGCTCGGAAGACGGAACGACTGTCCACTTTCCCAGCACGCGCGGACAGCTTCGGAGGTCTGAAATTTTCGCCACCACATCCTTTTGCTACGACGACGAAGGCACGCCTGTGATGTCTGTCACTTCCATGCACTAATGATCACGGACCCCGAGGACGCGAGTAACGCGGCAAGACGCTGAACGAGACGCGGGCTGCACTGTTCATTTTGCGACAAAAGCTAGACGAATGGCTAGTCCGCGTCTTTCCAAATATGAGAGACGCGCTCCTGACTGACATGGCGTTCCTCGCTTTCGTGCTCCCTGCACGTCCTCATGACGCAGACGCACGCTGCGTGTGGTTCCGGCAGAGCGCGGGCGATCGTACCTCGCGGTGTATGCTCGGGCACTGGTGTCGTGAACTCGCTGCTGCGAAGTTTGTTCCTCCGCTTTATGGTTTATGGGGATCTAACGGCCCAAAGCGACTCAAGCTATGAGGGACGCCGTAGTGGAGGGCTCCGGAAATTTCGATCACCTGGCATTCTTTAACGTGCACTGACATCGCACAGTACACGGGCCTCTAGAATTGAGGGGTGGCGGCTTGTTGACAAACTAGCGCGCGAGCGGCGTCGGTCTTTCGGTGCGAGAGCTCCACTTCGCCGTTCCGCCAAGGTCATCGGGTGTTGCAGTTTGACCTTTAGCAGGAAGAGCGCCGGAGGTGTGGCTGTGACGTCAGACCACGTGACTCGCCGCAGTTGCAGCCACTGCGCGAACCGCCGCTTCGACAGATGTGGTCATTTAATTATGCACGTGTCTCGGCGTTCGTTAAGGAGGCGACGCCGCTTTCGCACGCATTCGCCATGGATGAGTGCGGCTGACAGTGCGCCTGAAACGTCTACTGCGAGGCGTTGCAAGCGTCTAACCAGGCGTAGCCAAGTGTAATGGCTCTGTCTAAAACTGAAAATTGGTTTTTGGGGAAAGGAAATGGCGCAGTATCTATCTCCTATATCGCTGGACACCTGAACCGCGCCGTAAGGGAAGAGATAAAGGAGGGAGTGAAAGAAGAAAGGAAGAAAGAGGTGCCGTAGTGGAGGGCTCCGGAATAATTTTGACCACCTGGGGATCTTTAACGTGCACTGACATCGCACAGCACACGGACGCCTTTGCGTTTCACCTCCATCGAAACGCAGCCGCCGCGGTTGGGTTCGAACCCGGGAACTCGGGATCAGTAGCCGAGCGCCCTCACCACTGAGCCACCGCGGCGGGTACTGTCTAAAATTGAAAATTGGTTTTTAGGGAAAGGAAATGGCGCAGTATCTGTCTCACATCTCGGCTGACACCTGAACCTCGGCTACTGATCCGGAGTTCCCGGGTTCGAACCTGACCGCGGCGGCTGCGTTTTTATGGAGGCAAAACGCTAAGGCGCCCGTGTGCTGTGCGATGTCAGTGCACGTTAAAGACCCCCAGGTGGTCGAAATTATTCCGGAGCCCTCCACTACGGCACCTCTCACTTCCTTTCTTCTTTCACTCCCTCCTTTATCCCTTCCCTTACGGCGCGGTTCAGGTGTCCAACGATATATGAGACAGATACTGCGCCATTTCCTTTCCCCAAAAACCAATTATTATTATTATTATCTCCGGCTTGAGCCAGTAGGCAGGCCCGTGCACTTTCCTTTTTCTTTCTTCCTATCAGCAACAGCTTATCAGGTTTATTCCTTTACTGCGTGTCGCTCGAGCAGAAAATGCGGAGTGCCCTGAGACTGACTCGTGCCCTGAGACTGACTCTGCCATTTGTGTAGTTACGGCATGCTGTTTGCGAGTCAGTTAGTATTGTTAAGGACCTATTGGTTCAGTAGCCCTCCGCCACCGCTAGAGCTTCGGCTGCCTCTTCGGCCTCGACTACCGTGCAGTCCTTGATCGATGCGCTGGTTATTTCTTCTAGGTCCGAGTTGATCACCGTTGCCACGGCCATTTTTACGCTTGTCCCTTGGTTCTGGTATATACGGCAGCGTCCGTGTATACCGTATTGTCTCTGGTTGCCAGTGTTTGTTGTACGTATTTAGCTCTAGTTTCTCTGCGTGCTTTATGCAGATTTGGGTCCATATTATTGGGTATCGGTGCCACCTTCAGTGTACTGCGGTACTCGTCTGGTATCGTTCCAATTCTTTGTACCTCCTGGAATTCGTCTTCGTAGCCGCATCTCTTTAGGAGCTCTCTGCCCGTTGGGGTTTGCCTCAGCCTTTGTAGCTGGGCTTCTCTCAGCTCTTCAAAGGTGTTGTGCAGCCCTAAGGCGAGCAGTTTTTCTGTCGATGCTGTTTGGGGTAGGTGGAGCGCTATTTTATACGCTTTCCTTAGGATCGTGTCCGCTTGCTGCAGCTCACTTTTGATGCAATTATAGTAGGGGAGGCTATACACTATTCTGCTAACCACTAGACTTCTGACCAGCTTTAGTGTATCTCCCTCCCGCATGCCATGCCTTTAGTTCGAGGCTCTGGTGATCATGCGGGCCACTTGGGTCGTTGCAGTTTTCAACAGGTTTAAGGTGTGGGAACTGCGTTGGTTGGACTGTACCCACATTCCTAATATCCTGATGAGTGTTTTCTCTGGTATGGGTTGTCCCTCGAGGTAAACGTTGACCCTCAGCTCAGCGCTAGTGGGGACTGTACGATTCTGCTTGCCTTTGCAGACTCTTAACAGTTCGGACTTTTCCGTTGAGCAGGCGAGGCCTCTTGCCCTGACGTAGTTTTCTACGCAGGTGGCCGCTTTCAGCAGTTTTTCTTCCTTTTCACTGAGCGAGCCTTCGTTCACCCACACAGTGATATCGTCGGCGTACATGGCGTGCTGTACGCCGTCAATCTCTTTCAGCTGTTTGGCTAGCCCGATCATGACGAAATTAAAGAGGATGGGGGGATTACCGATCCTTGCGGAGTTCCTTTGTTTGGTGTGTGGAACTTTTCGGATCGGATTTCTCTCAGGCCTATGATTGCGGTGCGGTTCGAAAGGAAGGTTTTAACGTAGCCGTGGATCCTTCTTCCACAGTTCAAGTCGTCCATTCCTGTGAGGATGGCTTCGTGGCTGACGTTGTCAAAGGCTCCCTTTATGTCTAATGCCATTATGGTGTGTTCCCCGTTGTGGGGGATATTGCTAAGCACTTCGTCCTTGGTTTGGAGAAGCACGTCTTGCGTTGATAGTTTGGTCCTGAAGCCGAACATGTCGTTGGGATACAGTTCATTTTCTTCCATGTAGTTTTGCAGTCTCAGTGTCACCACTCTCTCGTATTGTTTGCCTAGGCACGAGGTGAGTGAAATCGGCCTGAGATTTTCGACTTGCAATTTCTTGCCCGGCTTCGGAATCATGACTACCTCCGCATGTTTCCATTCCTCCGGGACGGTTTCCTCGTTCCAGTGTTTATTGAGGTAGTCGATTACTTCAGCAACTAGCTCGTCACTGAGATTGCGGATGAGCGCGTTGTTGATTTTGTCTGCGCCCGTTGCCGTATTCCGGGTTGTATTCCTGATCGCTGCGTAGACTTCTCGGGTGATGGGTCCATCCAGGCCCGCGTTTTCCTTCCCAGTCTGGCGTCTCCGTCTGGCAAGGCGTTCCTCTCTCTGTTCGGGCGTCTCCGCTGCTCTCTTCGCCTTCTGACGCTCATTTTCTGTTTGTTGAGTAGCCAACTGCCAGGCGACAACCTCAGGATCGGAAAAGTTATTGTTCTCTTGTCCATACCGCCGTTTAGCAGCGGCTGGACTCTCCTTCTGTGCATCCATATCAAGCGTTGCGATACAGCCGCCGATTACATTTCCACCTTTTATACGCAGTGCTGCGCATGCGACGACGCGCGGTTCGGATGATAGAGCGGCGTGCGGCGAGGCGGTGGTGACGAACGCGGCGCAGCTGTGGGGTCTCTCTGGTTACGATAGTATCGGCCTATGCGCACAACTGCTCATCCGCGTGACGTCATATTCACCTTCGACGGTGGAGCGGGCGGTGGTGGTGGTGAAAAACATTTATAAGCAATAAATTTTTTACAGAAAGGTGATTGGGGTAGGACCCTATTGGCCCTTTCCCCTCACAGTACTAGGTGGAGCCCCTATTCCGGGGCCCCATTGGCAAGCAACGCCGCCCGCGTCCGTTGAACCAAGGCCTTTTGGCTCTTCAGGTCTTGACAGCCGAGCAGGGCCGCCTCCCAGTCCTCTCTGGTGGGGTTGGGGTTGGGGGGGATAGATGGGTTAGATTGACACGCCCAAACCATGTGGAAGGTGTCAGACACCTCCCCACAGAACTGGCACGTGCCATCAAAGGATGTATTGAAGTGTTTAAGCACCGCCGGGCACAGTACAGTGTTAGTGAGAATTTTGATGAGGAGGCGCTCGTCAGCGCGATCCAGACCCTTACAAGGGGCCGGGTAGCGCCGGTGCTCCTCCTTGTAGTAATCGGTGATTTGTTTGAATGTAATGGCCAGATTGTCTGATTGGGAGTACCCTTCCAAGGACAGGGAGATAGCCCGGGGAGAGAGTGCGCGGGCGGCCTGATCGGCCTGTTCGTTTCCCTGGAGGCCCTGGTGACCGGGGGCCCAAATCAGGTTGCGTGGAGTTGGATCTTCAGATCGACAGCGATATTCCAGTATGCGCCAGGCAAGCGGGGGAGCCCAGCCCAACTCGTAGTTCCGACAGGCCCCTCGCGAGTCGGTGATGATGTGTTTTGACTTGGGATTCGTGAGAGCCAGAGCAATGGCAATCTCCTCCGCGTGTGTTGCGCTGTAGGCTTTGAAAGTGAGCCCGTTAACTGTGTTTGTGTTGTGTACGACTGCGGCCGTGTACCACCCCCCGTGGTGTGGGCCGGCAACGTCTACGTAATACACATGTTCTTGGTTACCATAGTATCGCGCCAACGCTTCCGCGCGCGCCTGGCGACGACCGCTATGGTCTTCACTGGACATGTTGCGGGGAAGGGGTCGGACCCGGAGGGCGCGTCTCCAGGGTTCTGGCACTCTCTCCCTTTCCTCAATGTGGTAGTCGTGTTTGATGTGTAGCCGGTCCAAGAGGCGGCGACCGGACGTGGTCTGTGCAAGACGCGTGTATTGGTTGCATAAGTGGGCCTCTCGAAGCTCCCGAAATGTGTTCACCACGCCCAAGGCCAGAAGCCTCTGGTTGGACGTGGCGATCGGAAGATCGAGAGCCCGCTTGATGACTTTCCGCAGGATGACCTCCAGTTGGTCATCATCATGTTTGCGCAGGTGCAAGTAGGGAGTTGAGTAGAGGATTCTACTCGTTACGAAAGCATGGGCAAGCCGCAGTGCATCCTTGCTTCGTAATCCGCCCCGCTTGTTTGAGACCCGGCGGACCATTCGGCCCACCTGGTCTCCCACCGTGCGAAGTTTGGCTATGGTGGTGTCGACTCTGCGTTGGTGGTGTATGAAGAGGCCAAGGACGCGGATCTCCTTGGCCTCCCGGATCGGTCCCGAGGGGAGACTGAGGCGAAGCGGAGTTGTGTCCCGGGGGGAGGGACGTAAGTGCACAAATTCTGATTTAGCTGGGGCGCACTGGAGTCCGCAGTAGGCCGCGTAGTCGTCGACTAGGGTCGCTGCTGCTTGCAGGCAGGACTCCATGTGGCCCAGGTTGCCTTGCGTGGCCCAGATTGTAATGTCATCCGCATAAAGAGCGTGATGTATCCCGGGCCGAGAAGACAATTTGGAGGGAAGGCGAAGCATTGCCAAATTGAAGAGCAGGGGAGACAGGACCGCGCCTTGAGGTGTTCCCCTCGAGCCGATGGTGTATGGCCCGTGTTCCGCATCTTGTATGCTTATATAGGCTTGACGGTCTGTAAGAAATTGACTTATGTAATGGAATGTTTTGTGGCCACAGTTGGTGTTACTGAGGTGGTCCAGGATTACTGCATGTTTGACGTTGTCGAATGCGCCTTTAAGATCCAAGGCCAGGACCACCTTGTCGTTTTGGGGACATTCGACAGGATCTAAGATGTCGTGGTGGAGCTGCAGAAGTATATCCTGTGCTGACTTGTGAGGACGAAAACCGAACATGGTGTCCGCGAAAATGTGCTGTGTTTCGAGATAATCGGAGAGTCTGTCGCGCACCATCGTCTCCATCAGCTTGCCGACACAAGACGTCAGAGAGATGGGGCGAAGGTTCTCCACATCGATAGGTTTGCCGGCCTTCGGAATGAAGGTCACGAGAGCCGATTTCCAATCGAGAGGGAGAGGAGTCTCTCCGTCCCAAATGCTATTGATGTATTTGAGGAGCGCGGTGTAGGCTGCGTCGGGAAGGTTGGCCAAAAGCTTGACCGTAACCTTGTCGCGCCCAGGTGCAGTGCCCCGCTTCATCTTGCTTAAGGCCGCCCGGAGGTCGTGGAGCTGGAACGGCTTGTCCAGCTCCGCGTTCTCTTCGCCTGCATACGAGTACGCCGCCTGCCGGGGGTCCTTAGTGGTACAAAGGTATCGATCCCTGAGCGTGTGCGCTAGCTGTGTTGTCGTTCCTGTAAAGTTGTGCAATGCCCTATGTAAGTGGCGTTGGGTTTCCGTGCGTGTTTGTATTGGATCGATGAGAGCGCGGAATAGGCGCCACGTGTTGCGGCCAGACATCTGGCGCGCAGCCGCGTTGCACCGGTCCACCCAGTTAGTGTCGGCTAGCTGAGTAGCATATTCCGCTGCTTGTTGTGTGAGTTCGAGGATGCGTTTCTTTAGGCGTCTGTTATGTTTCTGTTTCTTCCATCGTTTGGTGAGGCTGCGGCGGGCCTCCCAAAGGTGGAGCAAGTGGTTGTCCACGTCCGTTTGTGTTTCTGTGAGCTGTATCTGCTTCTCGTGTTGCGTGAGTGTAGACGTGAGCGATTTGGACCATGCGTCGTATCCCGACTGGAGGGGATCTACGATAGGTAGAGATGTGCGGAAAGTCGTCCAGTCCGGTACACGAGCTTGTGTTAGTGGGCGTTTCAGGGGACGCATGTAAATGGTGGTGTTGATTATACAGTGATCACTACCCAGAGTGTCCTCTGTATTCAGCCAGTCGGCATGGCGTATGTTGCGTGTAAATGTGCGCTCGGCGACGACGACAGCAGCGACGAAGCGCGCGGAGCACCCATTGCTCTTCTCCGGTTGCCATGGTAACGACGGATGCGCAAAACTGGCCTCTCCCATGTACCGGAAAGCGCGCGGCGCAGCCACTGCTCCTGTCCGGTGGCCATGGTAACGGCGCATGCGCACAACTTTCTTTCCTCTCCCATGTACCGCAAAATGCTCGACTGGTAGCCTAGTGTAGCTCCCGCTACAACATTATCCTTTGTGCTTGCGTCGACGTAGGCTAGAAGCCCGCCCATCTAACTAGGAGAGAGGGCAAGCTCTGTGTGCTGCACTGAGTGCACTGAGCGGTGAGGATTGCTCATGCGAGTCAGTGGTCAGTTGTCTGTGACTGGTGTCGCCGTCAAGGAGGTGCATCCGGAGATGGTGCTGGTAATAACGGATATGCCGGATCAAAGTAATGTACCAATGCAGCTGCAGTAGGGGTAGCTTAAATATTCACACGACGCCGCTGCTCCACGTGTTCTTCGATAGTGTTCAGTTGAGCTTCCGCTTGTAGCGTAGCAATGGGTGTGAACCGAGGAAGGCCAGTGATAACTCGCATGACATCTTTATTTACTGCTTCCAGACGGTTTTCAGTCTAAGGCGCTGGAGCTTAGCTTGTTAGACTAGTGAAGACTGTAGAACCGAGGACACAAGTGCTGGGGCCATATTTACGCTCGCGCCCCCAGCTTTCTGTGCAATGTGGCAAAACAGATGCAGCGTATTAGCGGCCTTATGCCGTACAGAGCGAACTCACGGCGCAGCAGACCCAGAACAGGCAAGTTCGACTCCCATAGCACCCGCATCGACAAGGCAGCAGCGAGGACCTGACCGTCCAATTAGAGCTGCATATGTATATAGGCGTCTGTGCTAGCTTGCGTCGACACCATCGGTTCGCGATAGACATATAGTTATTCTTTTTAACTGGCATAGCAAAAGCGATTAAAGTGCACCACTCGTGCGTCTTGTCCAGCGCATCCTGAAGGCCTTGGCGGATCCGTATGTACTAATGAAACTGTCTCATCGTATGCATACAGCAAAGTATATCCAGGATGGCAGCCAGTTGCCACGCCAAAGAAGGAGCGCCATGTGGAACAGTATTGACGTCATCACGGAGCCTTCAGGTACACCCCTTTTCACGCCTAAGATTCCAACGCGTTCCCTGCCGATGCGTATAGCAAAGAAACGATCGTTCAGGAAGGAACGCACAGAGGTGACTATTCGAGGTGGGAGATGAAACCGTTCCAGGATGCTGAGGATCGCTTTGTGGAAGACATAGTCATAGGCCTTGTGGACATCCATCTCTAGCAGCTTGCGGGCTTTGCGAGAATCTACCTATTGGCGGCACCATACGTGAGAGGTGTTCCAGTCGGTCCACTATACCCAAGTGGGGCTGAAAGACAATCTGCGCAGGGTGGCATCAATGGTGCCGCTCCAGTCACTAGGAAAGTCGCGCCGCTAGCACCCGTTCTAGGAGTTTACTAAGTGTAGAGGTGAGCGCTACAGGCCGAACTGCATATTTACGCAGTTTCGTTCCGGCCTTCGGGATAGGCACCACATCAGCATTTATCTGCCAGCTATAGCTATATGTCATTCGTCTTTCAATCTCCCAATGTGGGAATGCGCCATTACTCGTCTGGACGACAGCAAGAACAGCTTAATGCGGGAGCCTATGCGATTCCATTGCAAAGTTCTGCATAGCATTCCTGTGGTTGTGCTCATGCATAGTAACACCAAAAGACAGCCGTAGATAAATGTTGAAGTCATGGTCATGTTGTCGATAGTCTTTCCGGTACAGAGCTCTGAGCAGCGCTCCTGTTGCTTTGGGGCCCACTAATGAAAGTATATAATAATAATTGGTTTTGGGCGAAAGGAAATGGCGCAGTATCTGTCTCATATATCGTTGGACACCTGAACCGTGCCTTAAAGGAAGGGATAAAGGAGGGGGTGAAAGAAGAAAGGAAGAAAGAGGTGCCGTAGTGGAGGTCTCCGGGAAATTCCGACCACCTAGGGATCTTTAACGTGCACTGACATCGCACAGCACACGGACGCCTTAGCGTTTTGCCTCCATAAAAATGCAGCCGCCGCGGTCGGGTTCGAACCCGAGAACTCCGGATCAGTAGCCGAGCGCCCTAACCACTGAGCCACCGCGGTGGGTAAAGTAGATGAAGAAGAAGGTATCCCTTTACCAGGGTGCATTACACTGAAGTTCTACCGTCCAGATAATATGGTAACGAACCAGGACTCAAAGGGGAATTCCTTGCCTGAGAGCCCAGGCCGAGGCACTGGGAACCCTGCCTCAACTGCAGGGCTTCACATAAGACGCAATGGCGCAGTAGAATCACCTTCAGCCGCCCCAGATCTCGCACAGGACGAGATGGAGCGAGAGCGGGCCCGGTACAAGAGGCGCGTCATCATCGGGTCTGCGCTGTGGCTCAGTTTCGTCGGCCTTGTGCTGCTTGCGGTTATCGTGAAGGTGCTCACCGCCGAGTTGGACATCGATCCAGTGGCGTTCGAGCGCAAGCTACGGAGAAGAGGACTCGGTAGGATGCAGCACCTGAATGACTCCTTCCTTGTGATTGCAACAGTCGGGCCTACGGAGCAGTGACAGAAATGCACTTTAGGTCTCAAGCAAAAGGGAAGAACACAGCCTTGTCTCAAGGCTTAGACTGCATCCTTTATGTTCCATGATGGCCAGACATACGAAATAGCTTGCCATGTTGGTGTTAAGCGATACCTTATGATCAGCGTGAAGTGACCAATAATGTGCGTGAGTCGCTTCGTGCTTTATGCTCACAGAGAGTGCTGCTAATAAACACAAACGCTCGAAAAGCAACCTTGCTTGTGCTGAAATGCAATAAATATCGTTTAGGAAAACGTCGTTGGAATTTCAGTTTGTAATTACATGGTACACCGAGTCGGTTCGCTTGGAACTGCCACACTGCAGCACCTGAACAAGGACTCACATATAAAAGAAAGCTAGTTTTGCAGACTTCAGAGGAAACGAAAGAGCAGGGAAAGCGAAAAGTAGCTGCATGGTACAGTCAACCCCTGCCGTGGTCCTTCCTTATTTTGTTGTTGTTTTGTTATTTTGATTGAGGCCCATAAGGTGAGATAGAAATAGAGAGAGAAAACTTTTATTTAGAATAGAGTAATTCACAGGCGCCGGGTGGTCGGGGCCCCTAGTCCATGGCTCCGCTGGCGGCAGCTGACCTGCTGGGTGATCCAGTCTTGCTGGTCCAGGTTGTCGCTGGTCAGGGCCTCTTCCCACTGCTTGTGTATTTGGCAGGAATACAAGTTGAGCTACACGGTGAGATCTTTAGGCAGCAGCAGTTACAGCATAAATTGAATGCCTGGAGCGAAGAATAATTAGGTTTTCCTTTCCTTAACGTATACAGGGACGACCTTCCGTATTCGTTCGCTAGATAGTTATGTGGACCCTTGCAAATATTGGTGAGTTCTTGAATTTCTTGAAATTAGAGGTAAGGGAAAAGAAGACGAAGATGGTTGGCAAAATCGCGAAATGTCTCGGTTTCACCGAATTTGATGCCTGTTAATCCCTGGCGGACGCATTAATTTAACAGCACTTGCTTTTGATTGAGCCTGTTGTACGGGATAAAGAAAAATAAAAGCAGACGGTCATGAAACCAAATCAACTAGATTGATTCAATGATGAAAAAGAACGTCACTTCCACGTCTTCATTGTGCACATCGCTGCCATTTAAACAACCAGAAACGTCAGACAAACAATACACGTATAGGAAATAAGGTGTACAGAGGAGGCTAAGCAAGGATGTCGAATATTCCATGGAATGAAACGGTGAGCGATTTCTGAAGCAATATTTTGTACAGCCGTGTTCACTATTCGGCGTAGTATTGGTGACTGTACGCAGTGCCGCCAAGGAGCGATGTGGCAGGATCTGTCCGCATAGCCAAGGCTTGGTTTCAGTTCCGCCGTCCGGTGAGTTACGTCACCAAGAGAAGATCTGGTCGCGGTGAAGTCATCGGTCCCTGCAGCGTCTCGGCTCCTGAACCGTTGGACCTGGCTAGCTGGTCCGATGAAGAGCAGCTGGTGACTGTGACGATTCCTTGCTGGCATGGAGGACGGCTAGACTGAAGAGCGCCCAGCTGGCGTCTATAACCGTAGGCGGTTCGCGAGGTCCTGCTGGAGATTCCTGAGAAACTGCCTGATGCTCGCGCCGTCCGACTGTTCCTCCTGCCTTGAGGGCCAAGAAGCCCGGTACGGTGATAGCGTGAGGATGTCCATTCTTCTTCGCGCTAACCCTTCGCGCATACTGTTGCATGCGGAAGGCCGGCTGTTACTTCAGGCTCGAAGGTTTTAGATGCGCTTAGCCATTTTTATCGATTAGATAGAGGCAACGACAAAATGTAGGGTTGAAAACAAAGAAAAACATTGCCCTTGTACTTTCACGTACCCGTCCACAAGCTTTCATTGTATTACGCGCAGCCACCTTTAGGCAATAAGGTATTTGTCTGGGGCAGTCGGTGCATGGTTCAAACTGAAGGCACATCGCACGAAGGATGGGACTGAGAAAGAGACAAACCCAGCGCTGACTTACGACACGAAGGGACGCGAGTCCTGTCCTTCGTGCGTTGTGCCTTCAGTTTGAACCTTTGGGCACTTTTTCAAAAACCTAGCGGTCAACGCAGAACGATCGAAGAAAGGAGTTTAGCAAGAAACAAACAATTGGCGCTCAAATGAGACATTCGTCCCGTCTCCAGTGAAGTATAATAGTCACGTATAACACACTCCCCCGCTCTCAGATATCGACGGAAACCGGCAGGCTGACGAACCAAGAAAAGTGGGAAATTATAAACACAGGTTAAGACACCCTAGGAGTGGCGTGTGTGAGAACCTGTAAAATATACATACAAGCTACACTGCGGCTATAGCCATCCACAGGGACAGTGATAAAATCTCAACCAGGAGGAGTGTCAAACAGAGAAGCACGATTTCTCCACTACAACTCACCGCAGGTTTTGTGGGAGGTATTCAAATAACTGGATTGGGAAGAGCTGGGGATAGAAGTTAATGGAGAATATCTCAGTAATCGCCGATTTCCTGATGACATGGTCCTGCTAAGTAGCGCAGGAGACGAACTGCAGACCATGATTGGGGCTTAAACGCGAAAAGCAGGACGGTTGGCGTAAAAATTGTTCTGAAGAAAACTAGACTGATGTTCAACAATCGGGAAGAGAACAGCAGCTTATGAAAGGCGGCGAGTTGTTCCAAATGTCAAGGGAGTGCACGTGTCTAGGGCTACTAATCACTGCAGTGACGAGAATGAAATAACCGAGAGAACAATAATAAGGTGCAATGCATTTAGATGGTAGTATGAGGGCATGAAGAGAAGCTTACCAGTGACCCTCAAGAGTAAAGTATACAATAGTTGTATACTGCCAGTACTCACCTATGGGGCAGAAATTTCGAGACTAAAGAAAAGGCTTGAAGTTGAGTCGTGGTCAGCGTAGCGTGAATGAAAAGGAAAAAGATCAGTGTAACGTTAAGAGATATGAAGAGAATGGAGTCCGTCAAGGAAGAAACGCGAATTCATGATATCCTAGCTGAAATCAAGAATAAATTAGAATGGGCATGTACTGCAAAGAGCAGATGACCGATGTCTCTTGGCGTAGCGGAGTTAATTCTAAGTGTATGCAAATGTAACCGGGAGAGGCAGAGAATCAGGCGGGCGAACGTGATTATAGGCAGTTTGCGGGGATAAGATTATCGCAGCTGGCACAGGGCAGGGTTCATTGGACGTCAGTGAAAGAGGCCTTTGTACTAGTATAACGGTGATGATGATGACACCCTGATACTATACTGACCAGACAAGGGCACATAAATGAGGGGAAGTTGAATTTTGGTTCGGGCTGGTTGATTGGTCAGGTTCCAAGGCGAGGGAAGGCAGCGCGAAAAGACAAGAACGCAAGCAAAGAAGCAGATTAGACGCGCTGAAACTACCGACAAATTTACTGCGAGCAAAGCGCAGCGTTTATACGTCGGTCGTGACCAATGTGACAAAAGGAATGAAACGTAAGCAATAAGGAACAATCGTGAAAAAAAAATGGCCCTAGCAAAACGTCGTGCTTCCAATAGACCTAAAACACGTTCATTTACGAGCACACCAAGATGTAAAAACCCAGCTCGACCAAAAGGACCCAGAGCCAAAGATCAGATAACAGGAAGCACAGTGAGGAATTAACAACGCTGGAGAGCAATGTATTCGCACACCTTCGATTTTACTGACTGACGAGGAATTCGTTTTTTTTTTTTCTTCGAACGGCATTAATTTGACCTGCTTTTGCTGTGCTGTCCTAACACTACGTTTGTGTTAATTTTGGTTTTATTTTTAGTTCAAACTGCCGCTTGTTGTTTGTACCAGCGGCTATTTTTTTGACTGCTTTCGCTCTGATCCGTTATCCTTTGTTGAAAATGTTTTTGTATTTTGTTGCCGTTCATGCTGTTAACTTTTGCCTTTGACTGTTTTTATTTCTTTTTTTCTGACATTACTTTGGCGGTTGCGTTTAGCGTTGCTCGTTAATCATTGTTTTGCTTGTTTTCATCTGATCAGTGGCTCTGGGTTCTTTTGGCTGCGCTGGGTTTTTAAGTTTTGGTGTGCTTGTATAGGTGAACGTGTTTTAGGCCTACTAGAAGGATGCCGCTTTGCTTTGGCCATATTTATCTCGATTATCCCTTATCGTTTGCGTTTCATTCCTTTTGTCACGTGGGTCACGGCTGCCGGATAAATTCTGCGCTCGCAATAAATTTGTTGGTAGATTCAGCGTAGCGCCTGTGTTTCTTCCTGTCTCTTCGAGCTGCCTCCCATTGCCTTGAAATGAGGAGCTCATCATGATATACATGCGAAGGATCCAACAGTCATCGAAACCAAATAAATTATAGAGGTATGTCTTTTTATTATGTTCTTGTTGATAAGAGTTGGAAATTAGTTTTGTGCGCATTTGAAGTGGACGTTAATTTAGTTTATGGGGGTTTAACGTCCCAAAGCGACTCAGGCTATGAGGGACGACGTAGTGAATGGCTCCGGAAATTTCGACCACCTGGCGTTCTTTAACGCGCACTGACATCACACGCTACACGGGCCTGTAGAATTTCGCCTCCATCGAAATTCGACCGCCGCGGCCGGGTAATTTTGCAGAAAGAGTAAAATACAACGCCGTGACGCCGATGGGATCCGAACCCACAACCTCCGCATGTTGCGTGCAGTGCTCTTCCAACTGCAAGATAGTCTTTAAATGGGCCGGCAACGGTTAGAGGGTGATTTTGATGACACGACCACTAGTGCACTAATGTGCAGTTGTGGAAATGAGCACAAACCACCTACAGCAGTGGGCGATTAGTGCATATTTATAATGTAGAAGAGTTATTTATATGCCACGCACGCCGCTACTTCGCAGTATATGTCCGGGGATTCTTGGAGCAGTTCTTCTATGCAATAAATATACATCGATAGAATATATTCGATCTTTCTCAGTCCTTGCTAACAGCGTAAAACCAATCCTGCCACCATCACCACCATAACCACTGCGCCCTCGCTACGTATCTTTTATTTCGTTGGCGGCGTAATTTTATAGCGACAGCTGTTAAGGTAATTTTTTTTTTTTTTGCGGCGCCGTCGGAGTAACAACGTGCCGCAGTGATTGGTCAGCATATGGTGGTGTCGCGCATGACATCAGTGCAACGTGCCGCACTGATTGGATCGCATGCTGTGACGTCACTCTGTGCGCCATGGAAACACCACGCTGAGTAGTACGAACGCAGTAAAATCACGTGCACTCTGCCAAAGAAGGCGATGCCGAAAAAAACCATATTGTATTCACCGCCGCAAATAGCTGTCGCTGAATCTTGTCTTGCACAGTGGTAACCGTCCCGTGAGTTTTTTTCATTCCAGATTGTTTCCATGCTTCTCAACATCTTTGCCTTTATCCGAACATGTTTCTCAAGATTTCCGCCTTTGATTCCTTCCGTAGGTGAACTGGAGACTTAGAATAAACGTCAGATCAAGAGCAGGTCAATTATGCACCAATGTAATGTTACCTACCGTTTCTTTTTCTCCTTTTGGTAGTTTTCGTGTCTGCTAGCCGAGCAGAGGCAGCTTTTGAAGCTCCATGGTCGTCGACTAATGAAAACATGAGATCGTCATTTTCAACGCCTTATCCCCTGAAAACGAGATAAAATCTTGATTACTGTAGAGGAATCTCACCTTTGTAGTTAACTTGTGCTTCCATTATGCAAATAACAAAAAAGCCTAAACGCCTCAAGTTGTACATCGCTTTATTATTCCGAAGGTCACAGGGCAGAAGTGTACATTAGTATAGATAAAAAGCACAACCGAACGGACACGTCTTTATTAATAAACACTTTTTTTGTTCTCGAGGATGTAACCTAGGTCACCGACAACGAACTTGGTCGCACTTTGTTCCGTTTTCATGAGTGCTCGTGTGCGCGTGAGTGTTTTCTGAGTACAACTGTTTATGGTCTTCACTGTTCCCAGCGACCCATGCACTGTGCGGTAGGCCATTCTTTCTTCCGCGAAATAGTACTGGAAACTGGTCGTGAGGTCCATTTGTAACGCTGCACTTTGGCCACTCAGGTTCGCACGATAACACCAGCGCACCACTTAGCGACACAAAGAACGTTGTCGCTTCTCAAACCATAGGCCAAGCAACATAATGCAGCCGTTACAGAACACCACACTGAACAAAAAATGCATAGTACGTTGTCAAACTGAGTCTAAGAGTCTCAAACTTCGCAAAAGTCGTTCTTGGCTTTCTGCTATTTCCGTGGCCATACAGTGAATATTCAAGTGGGTAATGTGATGTACTATTTTACAGTGGGAAGGTATGCAACAAGAGGCACACATACTTGAACAAGAAAGCTGTCGAAGCTCGAGCTAGTTAGAAGCTCAACACAAAAAACATTCAACTACAACACACGTATAAAAAAATGTGTAAAACAAATTATTTGAAGACGAGCAGTATTCTCTTTTCACACAAAAGAGTTACATCAAAGGTTATGCAGTCCAGATTTTAAAGGCAATGTACAGGAATTTTTGTTTCTGGAAAAGTTACATTTTCATGCATAAAGTCTCAGTCATGTTTGTAAAGCGGAAGTGTATGTACATCTTACTCACATCCGCAATAAATAAGCATGTAAGAATGCACTCACAACTGCAATCTAAGGTTGTCGCTGCGAAAAGCTAATAACTGATGCTTTATATTTTGTTAAAAACTTTTAACTGTATGCTGCTGAACAAGGGCGGTAAATTTCTCGCGATTTACTTCTGCTTACGGAGCGCTGAAATTTGTCGCCCGGTTCTACCACCTTCCATTACCGTGCGTGAAATGCATGCGCCATATTTCGACCAGAGAAAAGCGCTTTCAATATGTGAACGCGTCTTTTGTTTGGTTTTATTTGAATATTTCAAAAATCTGACCAGCATTTGTCTGTTTATAGCGACATCTGACAGAATCACATGAAAATTACAAGACTGCGCAGAGCTAGATGTTGTCATCGACTGGATAACTCATTCTAGTAAGCTGGATTCCTTAAATACTCCAGGAATATATGCACGAGCATACTCACACGCACGCACACGAAAGTGAACAAACAAACGAACATATATACTAGCAAACATTTAACATGCCTCTATTACATATTCAACAGCTCTCTCAGGCTTGGTGTCGACCTCTGGCCAAAAGCACGCCACATCATTATCTTTGTTCTTTGAAGTCTTTGTAAAGACAGTTTTATGTCAAGCACATTTTGACACTGGTGATATGCTGCTGTAGCCAACAATAACATAAGAAGCTTCATAAATGCAGCCGTTTAGATTCACACATTTTGAAGAGAAGCTCAAATGTGACAACACTGGAGTTTCACAAGTCCAGAAACAGTTGCACCCAAGGAGAGCATCGCTGAACAGCACTAAGTATGAGTGATTTCAACAATCTTTTAGCAGAAGACAAGCTGCTTGCGCTACGCAAACTACCACGAAATCTCGTCAAGAAAGTTTTTTTTTCGCATTTGCATCATTTAGGAGCTGCTGAGATAATGTACTCAAAAGTTGTAGCTTTCAGGCTGCGGACTCACGCAGAAATGGAGCTTGCTCACCTTTGAAGGTTTCTGCATAGCTTGCGGTTCATCCAATAGATGGTGACGGCTCGCTCATCTTTTTCTAGTTTAGCTTGCCATCTATAACGATGCTTTAACGCGGGAGCTACATTATAGTAAACAAAACAACACGACGTTCGTCTATTATCGCCTCAGTTTAGCGCTTGGAGTTTGCCCGCTGTTTGCATAAGAGGGTCTGGGGACCTGTTATGAATCAATGGTAATTCCGTCTTAGGTTCACATATTGAGCCACTAAGCTACATAGTTCCATTGCACTTATATAGCCCTATAACGCTCTGTGGAAATCAACACAGTTAAATGAGACGAACACGTGATAAGTAATTCTTGTTCGGTTCAATTCTCGGTGTGCCTTGTTCCTGCTATATTTAGACAAAAAAAATGCTGAAATAGGTGCTTAAAATTTTCAGATTTCATCGTCACACGTAAACTGGTACTATGAAACGCCTTGTCATTTCGACGATACGAAGCTATGGAACACATATTCAGTTTATTTTCTGCGGAACTATTATCAAACACTAAGTGTTTATTGTATTTCCATTTAGACGCAACAAAATATACATAGATATCAAACATCGCACGTTTGGTTATCAGCGGATAATAAACCTTTAACGCCCAAAGGGACTTCAGCCTCAAGCTGCTTGTGCTTTTTGCACGCCATAACAGACAAAAACGTCCATAATGTAACGTTAGTTTTTTTTTCTCTCTCTCTAGCTTAACCGTGTTTCCAAACAATCCGCTGAGCGCATTTCATTCACAGCAGTTACTACAGCAATAAGGACATTGACAGCGGCTTCCTTCGCCACGGACCAATCCAACCGGAAATGGATTGCGGACGAGCGCCATTCGTTCTTGTAGTGCCCTCTCCGCCGCTTACAAGTATTACAACACTGAACGGCCAACAGAGCGCAGACCGTAGCCGGGCGCGCAAACGGGCGATCAGTCCAGGGTAGTTCTCGCTCCGAGACCTTATCCCTCAGTTCAAGGTCAGGGTACCCGACAGCACGCCGCAGACAGACGCTGCCTGCAGTCTCTTCAAAACACGACGACCACCACGCACAAAATACACAGAAAGGCCATGGAACACTCGGACACGGTGACAGCAGGCACCCAGAATGCTGAGTCAGCGACACATTGCGCTTGAAAAATGCACAGAGCTGCCAAGCTTTGTGTGAAGAGCTCACAAGGCCAACAGCAAAGAACAACGCAGCGTCTTCTTCGCCAGTTTTGATTTTCCCACGTGCAGGCCCTAGCCGTTGTCGTCACCCTGCTGCCAGGACTAGGCTGTGTTTCGCTGAGTCCAGATAAGCCCCGTAGAAAATGTCTTTCGTCGCTTTTTTTTAGATTACTTTTTATACGGGCCCTGTGGTGATAGTACACGGACAAGAAAATCCGGCCGTAGACGAGCTGGCGATGAAAGTGTAAAGCACAGAGCTTCAAGCGGTCGCAGCGTATCTCGTCTTCACCAAAAGAGCAGCACGGTCGGTGCAGAGGCTGCCTTGTGCAGATAGGCCCGGAAGTAGAGCGTTTCTTCAACGTCGGCGAGTTCTTTTTTCGAAGCGTCGTAGACGTCCGCACGTGTCACTGAGGTCGTTCCGTAGATGATGGTGCACCGTGAGGCAGCGGCAGCGGCGCTAAAGGTGCCGAGACCGTGGCTCACAGCTGGAAGTTGTGCATGGACGTGGAGTATTCCGACCGGTAGTTGGGGGCCTGGCCGCTCTTGGAGCGCGTCGTCCGATGAGAGTACTCTGAGAACCTGTCCGCGTCGTGCTGCGTTGCCGCCAGACCTCCACCGGGCTGTGGCATCAGCATCACGGGCTGCAGGTTCATGGACTTGCGCGATGCTGTCGACTGGTTGTCCGCCATGAACGCGCTGTTCACCTCCCCTGCGCCGAGAGGTACAGACAAGAAGAAACGAAATGAGACGGCTGGGCACGAGACCAAGGTAAGTGGCAAAAGAATCAAGGAAAAATCGTTCGGTCATCTTGTCACGAGTTGGATGAAAACTTCTCTGGTCATGTCTGGCCAGGGTGCTCATGCAGGTCCTACTGAGATTTGTCTCGTCAGATACGGTCGAAAGTCTCATGTGGGTACCATATGCACTGCAGTGACTTGTCTGGTTACCTCAAGGGCCCCATATGGGTCCCATGTTCATTGCTTTAACTCGTCTGGTTACGCCTCGTCAAGGGACCCATATGAGTCCGATGTTCACTACCGTTACTTACCTGATTGAATCTGGACCAGGTACCCTTATGGGTCCCACGTTCAATACTGTGACTTAGGCTCTAGTCAACTGGTCCATAGGCATACCGTGTCCTCTACTGTTACTTAGATACTGACGAAGATGCTGAAGTTGTGCGCACGTTCTGGCATAGTGCAGGATCTGGTGGTGCTCGGCAAAGTGTGAGGTGACCGCAGCTATAGCACAGAACAGTGTTAATTGGAGGTACATGGGAGAGGCTTTTGTCCTGCAGTGGACGGTAGTCAGGCTGATGATGATGATAAGATATGGATTTTCATTCTTCTACTGGCGGTTAAATATGCTCGTTTTTGACAGTGTGTAATATCTTTATTTGCGTACACTATCAAATTCGAGTTGCAATATCGAGTAAACTGTGCGAACTCTTGAACGTTTATATCCGTTCACATAATTGTCAACTGGCCTGGCCCATGTTTGTACGCGAGAAGAGAGATGCCAAAATCGCCGCTTACGTAACTGTTTACGCATTGGCGTCAGATGATCGCGGATTCCAGTAATGATGCATAAAATGTATCTGAGCTCCTTCCGCTCATTCGGTACTTGGTCACACTATGCGTTATCGCCGCAGACTTTGCCTGGGTTCAGCATCGAGTCGTTATCGTTGGCAGATTATCTAAAAACTTTTGAGCCCTGCTTTAATCTTCTAAGCAGCTGCACTTGCAGCACAGTTTCGACACCAAGCTGTCGCGAGCGTCTTCTCTGTGCTAACGCAGAAGCGTTGTGTTATCTGTTGTTGCCTGTCGAATATAGTATCTGCCAAACGAAAGATTTGTCACAGACAATGTTGCTACAACAACTGGGTGCAGAAGAATCATCTTGCCCTATGTAATTAAGCGAACAGTTGTTTAAGTAACTTCGCTTGAAAACATTTCTGCGTGCTTACGTTAATTTGTGCCCGAATAACGCGAAATTCATGCTTCCCCGTCATGCTTCCCCGTAAATGGGTATTGGAGGAAAAACGCTAAGGCGCCCGTGTGCTGTGCGATGTCAGTGCACGTTAAAGATCCCCAGGTGGTCGAAATTATTCCAGCCCTCCACTACGGCACCTCCTTCTTCCTTTCTTCTTCCACTCTCTCCCTTATCCCTTCCCATACGGCGCGGTTCAGGTGTCCAACAATATATGAGACAGATACTGCGCCATTTCCTTTCCCCAAAAACCAATTATTATTATTATTATTATTATTATTAAATGGGTATAAAGCAGCCTGTACAGCACCACTCCTCTACACCATTATCCTATTTTTTATTTCGCTCAGTACCGCAGCGGTGGCCTAGTGGTACTGAACGAAATAAAAAATAGGATAATAGTGTGGAGGACTGGTGCTGTACTGCAGCGGTGGCCTAGTGGGCAATAAAGACAAAAAAAAAAAGCAGCGGTGGCCTATATAGTGGTTGAGCATCCGCCTCGCATGCGGGTGCGGGGTTCGATCCCCAGTGCCGCGGGGTACCCACCGGTGATACAATGGGCGCAAGCGTTCCCCTGCCTGGTGCTCGGCTTATTTAGGGTGAAATGCTTGAGAAATGGGTCTTTGACCCCACCTTGCGCAAACGAAAAATACCTTGTGCCATGGCGCTCTTTGGCCACAGACGCCCTTGCGCCATAAAAATTCACCATCATCATCATCATTTCGTTTCAGTAATCTCGATAATTCTACTGTGAAGGGGACTGGGAATTCACACGAACAGTTCGGGGTTTCGATTAATGGGCGCTTTTTTATTGACTTGGCTTTGACGAGATGAAAACATCAATTAGTAAAAACAGGAAGTTTGCACCGCCGCGGTGGCTCAGTGGTTAGGCGCTCGACTACTGATCCGGAGTTCCCGGGTCCGAACCCGACCGCGGCGGCTGCGTTTTTATGGAGGAAAAACGCTAGGGCGCCCGTGTGCTGTGCGATGTCAGTGCACGTTAAAGATCCCCAGGTGGTCGAAATTATTCCGGAGCCCTCCACTACGGCACCTATTCTTCCTTTCTTCTTTCACTCCCTCCTTTATCCCTTCCCTTACAGCGCGGTTCAGGTGTCCAACGATATATGAGACAGATACTGCGCCATTTCCTTTCCCCAAAAACCAATTATTATTATTATTATTATTATTATTATTATTATTATTATTATTATTATTATTATTATTATTATTATTATTATTATTATTATTATTAAATAAAGCGCGTTCGAATTTACGAGATTTCACTATGTAGTAAATTTATAGCAAGGATATTGGTGGCCCCTGGAGCAGAGTTGACGTCTGGGCAAGACAACAGCGTAAGTAAGGCCGGCTACTATGACCTGCTGCCATGGCAACGCATAACTTCCGCCGACATTCATAAGTCCAAGTATGGCGGCCTCGGAGCTAAGCGCACGGCCATCATGCGACAGGAAGCAAAAATGTCTCTTGTATTCAGAAGCTCAGCGACGGCCCGTTAGTGTCGCACAAAAGACGCGGGGAAAGGAGAGATGTGTACGAGTTGGGTTCGACGGCGTTACAAATAGCACGCGCATTCATTCTCATGCGAACAATGGCGCATTGGGGAATGGCTCCTCCGCCCCTGCCATTAAATCGGGTAGGCCTGCCGGCCCCTTGAACATCTCCTTTCTTTTTTTCAATGAGCCATAAATAGCCGCTTCGGCTGCCCATATACCAGTGCGACGCAGTCACACCGTGGCTACATGGGACACTACGCGGGAGTCACCGTTTTTGTTGGGGCGTGTTAAATGCCCGTATGTTAGCCAAATAGCGACAATTTTCTTTAGTGTCCCTACGTGTGACGGATGATGAAGCATTGCTTCCCCATATATGCCAAAATATGCCATATATGCAATATGTGCCATATATGCCATACATAACATATATGGCTTGGGGTCAGAGCACGCATGCGTGGGCAAACATCTGCGCCCAAACCCGCTGTGCTGGCTCAGTGGCTAATGATGCTACAGTTATGGGCTACTGAGCCGCATTTCGGTGCAGACGCAGTGGGAAAACGCCAGTGTACTAAAATTATGGTCAAATTTAAAGAACCCCAGGCGCACGGTTGAACTGAAACCGGAGCCGTCTACTGCAACGCGCTGCACTGCCCACTGTTTTGCTTTATCGCATAAGAACCCATTAACCATTAGAGACTAACTGTATTATAACTTTGCGCTTAGACGTTACGACCAAGCGTTTGTGAATTACGGTGTGCGCAATTTCCGCGACACTACGAAAAGAGTCTCAGATTAGTCGTTTTACAAGCGCATGAAAAGATAGCAAACTTAACTACTTTTTCCAGCATGCCAAACTACGTCCTGAGGCACGCCACATTGGAGGACTCCAACGCGTGCGCTAAAATCTCTGTACCAAGGCTATTTTGTGTTTTGGCCTCCATGACAGGAATAAGCTGCAGCAGCAGTGGAGCTCAGGATGATTGCACCCAGGAGCTTAACGACGTAGCTACTGGCCAAGAACGGCGCGGGAAAAATGGCCAAGACGGGGAATAGTATTCTGTGTAGGATGAACATACATGCTTACAGCGGGGTTGTGAACAGTCGAAAGCTGAAAAGTGTGTTTGCTCTCTGCTGTCTTTTCTATTTTATGTAATGCACAACCAACTGAACAAAATAGCGAGCGGCATTATCGCCAGGGGTTTCGTTTCGAGAATGGTTATTGCAAGTGCTGCGCATTACTTTACATTAAAAAAAAAAACTATGTACTACAACTACAAAACGTTAGTATTTTTTTTATGAGGGTTTAACGTCCCAAAGCGACTCAGGCTATGAGGGACGCCGTAGTGAAGGTCTCCGGAAATTTCGACCACCTGGGGTTCTTTAACGTGCACTGACAGCGCACAGTACACGGGCCTCTAGAATTTCTATTCTAGAAATGCGACCGCTGCGGCCGGGATCGAACCCGCCTCTTTCGGTCCAGCAGCCGACCGCCATAACCACTCAGCCAGCGCGGCGGCCACAGAAGTTAGTGCCATCATTTCATGATCTATGAATGCCGATTCCAGACGTTCTCACGTTTTAGTCTGTTGTTACATGTGTAGAATAACACACGTTCGAGTGTATCTCTAACGAACATGTATGCCCGCCAATATTATATGCAACATTATCGACCACATATGTCCGCCATTCGTGGCGTAGGCTCGAATGAGGTCGTCCTCGTTGCTACTTTTCCAGAAACAGCCTTTCCGTGTTAACAGCTTAGGCTGTCAACCTCACTATCGCGTTGCATTTGTGAAGATATTCTATTTTTGGAAGCTGCCACTGCGGACTGCACTTTGCACAAGCGGCAAGCGGTCACTTCCCCAATCCTTTCGGCCACTAGTTTCGGGTTGCTGCTTTCCTTTGGCACCGAAACTTAATTACGCCTGGCGTGGACCACCTTGTTCGGCCAAACATCGCGTAGGAGATAACACTATACCCGCTGGACAAAACAAATGGGTAAAATAGATACAATGCTACAGTCTCAGTGCGAACAAATTTAGTGGCTTGCGGCAACAGCGACGACATACCTGACAAGCGCTCGAGTCCGTACTCTGTCTTACTAAAAGAATGCAGTACAGTGAAAACAGAGACCGAATTCAAAACTTCAGAGCACTGGTGACTGCGGACTGTCTTGAACAATGTACTGCTAGCTGTCGTTATCGGCCCGTTCAAGATCCCAGGCCAATGTACGAAAAGTTAATACGCGTTGAAAAGAAAACCGTAGCCGCTTATAGCAGATGACGTTTCAGTAGCTTCAGCCGTGCTGCGCGCATTTTACCGAAGCAGGGGTGTACGGATGAAGCCACGTCTCCCAGCCGTTCTTCTCTGGGTCGCCCGCGAAACGCTTCGTTTCACAGGCGCCTATAGGTGGATCGCCCGAGGGCCTCTTTCGTTGCCTTCTTTTTTTTCTAGCTAACCAGTGAAGCGTTGCCGCCAAATACGTTGGCGACGCAGTGCCCTCAATTTCATCTGGCTTTTACAGCTTCTTCCACGTCTGGTTCGCACAGAGGGACATGTTATTTCGCTGCTGAACAATGTGTCCCCGAACGCACTGTATATCACGTTTGCAGCTCAGGCTCAGTTCTTGGAGGACAACGGTACAGCGGTGTATAGTACCAGTGAACTCTTATATAGTGACAGTAGTCATGGTTCAGTCTTAGAGCGTAAGGGTTTCACTATACGCTGGAAAGAAGAAACCTGGAACAGCGACATTTGACTAGTGAGGCGCGTTGATGCGTAGCGGAACGATGCGTGCCAGTGATGCTGCCGTGAGTGCGATATTACAGTGTTCCACGATACTGACCAGATAGGCATAGAGCAAGGTCGCAGTAACCCTTTACTGTAGTGTGTCTTTCATGCACAGTCACCACTACGACTAATGCAAAGTCGCTGTTTCTGTTCCGAATCTATGTTTGCTGCCGCACCATTTATGAGAACGAAATTATAAGGTTTTGTATGATAGATTAAAATAGATAAAAATATTGAACATTAGGCGCCATTGTGTACTACACAATGATATCAGCCCAGAGTACGAAGTCGCTAAGCTGTGCCGTGGTCGCCTTTTCATTTCGTAGCTGTCAGCAGCCTATTTTTCGCATAAGCATCAGGGGGGCCTGATGCGTCGGATATTAGCACTCCCTGCAAAGGGGTGGGGTTTTCTGGAGAGGTCTGGAATGAAGTAATCATATGACAAGGTTGCAGGCATGATTTTAGGGGAAAGTTTAGTGATCTCTCTTACAAAGTCAAAACACGATTCGTGGTACGTTAGTTCTTCACAGACTTCGTGTAAGCAACACCACCTTGAAGCTTCAGACTAACATTTCTCATTGCTTTATATAAGAACTGGTCACATGCACAGAGCACGTGTTGTAGATGACCAGTTCAAAAGCGTCGGCACAGCGGTCGGCTCTGAACTAATCTAATCGGTTCAGGTTCTTTAAAGTGCACCGATAACACTTCTGTTCGGCTTAGTTGGTGCATGATGATACATATGAACGATGTGCGCAAAACATTCGACGAACCACATAGACGGGAGAAACTCAAGGAACTGGCGCAAAGGAGTTGCGCCAGTCCTTGTATTTCTCCCATCTATGTGGTTCGTCGAATGTTTTGCGCACATAGTTCATATGCATCACTAAAGTGCACCAAAACATCAGCACACTTTCATACGACTTCGCCTTCATCGAAATGCAGCCGTAAAGGTAGGGCATCAAAACTTCGCTTTGTGTTCATCAGCCTAAAACCATGGTGCTAAAGGCGCGCAACTTATAGGCGTGTTATATTGTTAAGACACGTTGTTTCAAAGCACTTCTTACACACTGAAGTTGAGCCTGCAATTTCTGCACTAGCTGGCACAGCATACTATATGTTTCCTGAAGGAATGTGGAGAGGGTGAAAATTGGCGTATACGGCAGCCACTTTGGATCTAGTGTCAGTATACTCAGAGTAACTGCATATGCTCGTAGAGGCTCATATCTGCAGTGGTGTGCGAATAGCAGTTTTTCAAAACCGAATCGAGCACAATAACGTAGCTTTGCTATTGAATCGAATAGAAATGGTGTAGCTTAAAACTGAATTGAATACGAATCGAATATTTCAGTGAATTTTCGCTACCTGTGCCAATGTTGGTGCTAAGCAAATAATCGAAACAGCCAAGCGCTAGCGGCAGCGCTGGGGTAATTATTGAGGTATAAATAAAGCCGATAAGGTACGCAATACTGAGTCAGTATATTAACTCACTTGCCGTCATACCTATGAAAAATTACAATTTGTCATTCACATGATAGCGAATAAACTAGCGCCATTCTAAGTTAATGAAGGAGGCAAGAGGTTTATAACAGTCATGGCCTCTGAGATCGTGCATCGGATCCTCTTCAGACGCCTCCAGACCCGCTCTCTGTCATCCCCTCAGCTTTTATCCCACTATTGCGACACATCCCCTGCATGCTCCCTATGCGGTGACCCCCACGCCACACTCTCCCATATCATTTTCGGCTGCCCTGCTGACCCTCCCCCGCAAGGACAGCACGCCACCTCGAGCTGGGAGGACTGGGAGGTCCTGCTCATGTCTTCAGACCCGACATCGCAGCTTGCTGCGGTGACTCGGGCTGCCGACGTCATGTCCCGTAATGACCTACTTGATGCAGTGCGGGACCGCGCAGTGGCCCAGGGACCCAGCTGGGTCTAAAACTCACTTGCTCAATGAAGTTTTTCTGTCTGTCTGTCGAGGCAGAGCTTGGTAAACCTGTCTGATCCCTGTCACGTCGCCCAGCCTTGGAGGCCATGTATGAGCATTACGAACGTCGCCGCACAAATGGGCAACGTCGCGCAGTTGAACCCTCATTCCTTCTCAGACTGACCACGCCGCGGCAGCATGCTTCGAGGCGTCGTAGTAGACCCCGCTTTAGAAACGCAATTATTCGAAAACTATTCGAGCACTCGAGAGCATATCCGATTCGTTCATCGAATCGAACAGGCGGATATTCGATTCGCTATTCAAAATTTTCGAATGAACAGATAGCAACCTTAAGCATATCAACTCTATGCTTTGCTCGCGTTATAGACAACGTACACTCCGCCACGTACCCTTGTAGACGGATCCGTTGGAGATGTACTGGTCGGGCAGCAGCTTGACGTATCGCGTGCCCAGCACGAAGGCGAGGGCGGCAAGCACGACGCAGTCGGCGACGCCGATGACGGCCAGGATGTAGGCCCAGCGGATGCCGCACTGGCCCGGGTCGTAGTCGCCGGCCTCGGGTCCGCACACGTCGCGCACCACGGACACGTCCCAGCCGGCCGGGAAGGTCAGCACGCCGATCACCATGCACACGGCTGCGTCGTCCAAGCAGAGGGAGGAGATAAGACGAGGGCTGCCCACCACCACGTGTACAATGTTTCTCAATGCGACAGCGTTTAGGTTGTCGTCTCGCAAAAACCACCCGGTTTCATCGTAACGAAATTCCCTGATTGGTCGGGAGGGTCGTGACGTCATTAGAATCGTCAAATTTTAAAATCCGAGGACAAGAATACTCGAGTAAGTTCTACTGGACTATCACGTACATGGAATTATTCCAACCCTGCCCACTCCTCCATCTTAATCCACCCACTTACCTCCATTAATCCGCCGTAATGCACCAACTAATTACCACTAACCCACAATAATCAACAAGTAATTCCACTAATCTAACTTTTTCGCCCACTCATCCATGTTAACCCATTATCTGGGGTGGGCTTATTTCCAAAATTAGGGGGATCCTCTGGAATATTTCGGGGTGGGCCAGCTTCCAAATGCTATCGCTTTTTTTATTTAAGAATGTGGTTAAGAGGGGACTAAGTTTTTTTTTCTTTGCTTTATAATTTTCCTCCGATTCTCTTTTCCCAGTCACTGTTACTGTTTTCATGTTCTCTTATTTCTGTTTTTACTTGTTTGTTTATATTCTTTATTTAAGAATTATTGGTACGCTAAGTAGTTCCTTATTACTAGAATGATAAAAATTCTCACCTACCCCGCTTGTGGCTATGAGCTATTCTCTACAAAAAACCAATGATAACAAACCAAACATGCTCCCTTTTGACATTAACTATTCCATTTCTGTCATGGCTACCGCAACAACAAAAGTGGCAGTGAACAGAAAATATCCGATACATCGAGGTTAGCGTAACGAGCTCCATCTGTCGAGTTTATGCGCAGTTTTGTCCGACTAAAAAGTACTGGCAAAAAAAAAAAAAACATGCACTTTGAAACGTCAAAGGTACAAATATCCCGGAAACCTCGACCACTTGCTCTTCTTTAAAGCCCTTTAACGTGAAGCGAAGTCTCGAAAAAAACAAAACAATAGTTTTGCATTTCGCCTCCTTTTTAACGCGGCCACCATGACCGAGACACAATCAATGCCCTTTAGATCGATGTATCAGATCTCCATTGGCTAAATGAAAGCCGTTAATCAAGACAGAACGATATATTTGCAGGGAGCCGAAAAGGTTATCTCTGTTTAGTCATAGGGTGCCTCCATTCGCTGCATTGATGTCCCCTACTAAGTCATTGGTTAGTGCTCTAGCATGCCATGCTAGTGGTGGAATGAGACCTTCGCGTTTGGTTTAAGGGTGCATTTTACGTCCTTAACGTTAACCTAACTGGATCTATGAAAGAAAGAAAAGAATAAATGGCCGTGGGGAGGAGAACGCGAAGTATGTACGGCGACAATGGTAACTATGAACAAAGCGAGTAGATTAGCCTGACTATTTTTAATTTATGTTCATGTTTCTTCGAAAGACGTATTGCCGCCACTTGAGCCCATAGCACGCGGTAACTCTACCTAGAGTTATCAGAATATGTCGTGGAACTTTTTTCTACTGCCATAAACCTTCGTCTCATCACAGCATAGCTCTATCGAATGTCAAAACATTTAAATAGACCACGGGCTTCACTTGCGGACTTGTCTTGTGTTTTTACATTTTTAAAAGAAGCCAACCTTCTAAAGAAATTGTCATTTTCAATACATTTTACAGGTTTCTTACTTAGCAAACTAATTCCACGCTTTGGTTGGAGCATGATATTCTTAGTCGCTTATGCGCGATAAAACTCCAATACAACACACAGACCACGGGTTTCTTGATAATTCGTGTTCCCGATGTCATTATCTTATCTCCGCGAGAACAAAACAAGAACAACCAACGGTGACGAGCGGCAGCTCCTTTTGAGCGGTGTCTTGTACCGACTCCGCGGTTTTTTTTTTTACTTTTTGCTAACAGAGTGGAACACAAAGCAAAATGTCTTCATTCGTATTCAAAGAGGAGGAAGCGAGTGTGCACACTATGTTTTTCTGCACTACAGACTTCACAAAAATCACCCATCGAATGACACAAGCAACTCGCGCACAGGTGGCTGAGCGAGCAGTACACAAGAACAAATTTAAACCACCACCTCCGTGATATCTCGCCTTCCTTCGTGTACAGCAGCCCACACACGGCTGTGCGGCACTGCACGTTCATTATACTGCTCGATAGAAAGCGCTAATAACCGGGTACGGAGCTCAATCATCATTAGGCAATAACTTCGGTTAGTGCCTCTTTTGTTTTGTTCTTATTGCGCGCAACGGTTAAAAGGGCGGCTCGGCCGACAAGCAACGAAGCGGACAATCCCGCATAGATACGATCGTAGGCGCGCTATAATGAAGAACCATCGATGGAGCGCACGCGGCTGACGCTGCCGGAAAGAGAGTCGCTTCCTCAATTCCTCCTGTGCAGTGGATTAGGCACTAAGAGCGAAGGACAAGGGGAGGGGGGGGGGGGGGGGGGGAGCTCCATTTGCGGTTAACGAGCTTCCTCCTACACGACACGTCCGTTTGTAGTCCGACGGACGCGTTCTATATTTAAACTAACGTCAGTAAAGAAGCAGAAAGACGACTTTAACGTCCGTTATCGGGCCTCACTCTGTACGTTGTTGCTGCGACATTTACTGGCCATAACCGCGGAGATTCAAACGACTGCGAAACAGGAAATAAGGGCCGGCTTTTAGTTTTGGAAGTAGCGCGCGCGATCTGCTGGTGACGAGTAATTTAAGCGAGCACAACTTCGGTCCTTTGGGGCAGTGCGATAACGTTTTTCCTGATCATTTTTCAATTCGACTGGCGCAGTTTTCCTGGAAAATATTGTCTGCGGTTGAGTACAAAAGGAGCCCGTAGCCACTGAACGAAGACTGGAGAAGAATTAAACGTCTCGTTGCGGAGCGAACGCTGTGCAAGTTTAATGACACGGACAAAATAGGAATACGCTGAGAAAAGAAACCAAGCGGAAAATAGGGAATATGTTCTAATTAGGAGCCTGCGTTTAACGAACTTGTTATTTCAGGAGTATAGGCTGCAGCGGAGCGGTCGAAGCGAATTTTCCCGCCTTAACCACGAACGAGGAAAAGAAAGACCTTATAGTTCGGCCAAGCTGCTGTGATAGTCTCTTTTAAACATAGTCAGTGAAGGTTAAATGCTAGTCGTCATGCCTCAGCTTACATTTCATGCCAGTATGGTGGAGTACTATTTACTCGAAACAGCCATGGGCCTCTGAGGCGCTTTTTTATGTTGTTTTAAAATATCGAGAGTTGTGCACGCGGAAACTGTCTTATTAACGCGATGGTATGAAACGAAGCATAAATCAGAAGGGACAGATACAACACCTACTTTGTCTAACACTTAGTATACAGTTGTCACGTGCTTCTTGCTAAACTACGCTGGTTTTGCTCCAACTGAATAGCCACGGGCGTTACTTATCGAGCAGCAAGCCGCCGCGGTGGCTGAGTGGTTATAGCGCTCGGCTGCTGGCCCGAAAGACGCGGGTTCAATCCCGGCCGTAGCGGTCGAATTTCGATGGAGGCGAAATTCTAGAGGCCCATGTGCTGTGCGATGTCAGTGCACGTTAAAGAACCCCAGGTGGTCGAAAGTTCCGGAGCCCTTCACTACGGCGTCTCTCATAGCCTGAGTCGCTTTGGGACGTTAAACCCCCATAAACCATAAACCAAACCATAATTATCGAGCAGCAGTACAAACAGAAAGGAGTAAAAATAGTAAGCTGTCCTATAGCGCAAAGGGAGTGCGCCAGAGGCCAGATTACTCCCTTTTTAGTCCCATATAGGCGTTTTCGTGTTTAGCGTGTGGGCCGACAAAAGTAGAACAGCATCACTAGCTGCGGTCGCTGACTTTCTGTCACGCCAGCAGAAGCCCACTGTCGCACCTCCTCTTTGCTTCCGCCACGGGTGGCAGTGAAATGTGTGCTTTGCTAAGCCGGATGCGAGGCACGCGAGACGAAGGCGCGCCGCTTGAAACAAAGCAAAAGCAATAAAACGAATAAACGATCTTAGCGCTGCTGATCGCGCGGTGGTAACGGCGACGTCGGCGAACCGGAAATCAAAGGGGAGACGACTTGAACGGTTCTCTCTGGATCGCGTGTGAGAGCGACAGGGAAAGAACGAAGAGAAAGAAAGATTGATGGCGATTGAACGGGTTGCTCGCACGCGAAGCGCCGTTACAGATACCGGCGGACGAAGTTTGGGTCGCGCAACTCGGCAGGCATCGGTGGTGGATGGTGGTGGTCATAGACAATCCAGCCAACGCGTGCGGCCGCGCCTTTTGAACGGATCCATCATCGAAGCGGCTGTGTCTCGCCTCTCGCCGCACTAAAGGCCCCCCCCCTTATTTCGAAACGCAGGCCGGAAATGGAGCTTACATACCCTGTAGTGTGCATATACACGTGTGTCGGCTTGATGAATGTGTAGTTATAGGAAGTGCGGGCGTATACGTGTAAGCCGTCGCCTTTTCAGAAAAGGCAGTGACGTATACACAACGAATTCAGATCGGTGGCACGCGCTCTTTCTCCAAGAGTCATCCCCGCAAGGGTGTGACGTGATAGAATCAAAACAGGTGACGCGGATGCAACATTTGACTGCTGCACGAAACGGTGGAAGTTATAATGGGAAGGAGGGCGAGGGGAAGAAATAAATATGAGCTACGAATGAAGAAATGGCCTGGAGTTTATGCAGATTGGAGTGCTATACATCATGACGCGGACGCAGAGTCGTGCCCAATGCTTTACAGCGCGGTTACCTTCGGTCACGTTTGCGTTCGCGCGATGGAAAGCAATTTTGCGATTGATTGCGATTGCGCGAGCACGGGCGTGCATTAGAGAGTCACGCGACCGTGTCGAAGCCCACTGAGGCTGATTTTGCTTTCGTCTCCTATCGATGACTTAAAACTTACTGAAAGAACTTAACTACCTGGAAAGCTCGGTGCACGTAAGGTTTAATACTTTTATGAGTGCATATACGTGCGCGAAACACGGTGGCCTCTTCATCTTTATGGGCAGAGTATATGGGGACATTACAGCGAGATGATGCCGGGCTTCTGTCCCTCATTTCCAGCACACATTTCAGTGAAGGCGATGTCCCTGCAAAAACATTTACAAACGAAATCAAAGTTGCCAGCTAGCATGTGAAAGGGAATTCCGGCGTGTTTACTGCGTCGTTAGCAATGTTAAACCAATGTTAAAGCAATGTTAAATCAACTAGCCCGCAGCAACACTCTCGCTACTGCATTGACCTTTTACGTGCTTACAAACACTTTTTTTTTTTTTACAAAAAGCCATGCAACATGCGAAGTTATGCTCCATAAACCCTTTCTTTCTTTAGCTTGTTTATTCTTTTGCCAGAATCTATGATAGTAACGTTCAGCTGTTGCGTTTCACGGAACTGGCCCTCACACCAACGAAGCGACAGCAACGAACAGTGAAAGAAACGAGGCGCTGTCCTTACAAATTTAGCGCCGGAAAAGCGATGTCGAAAGGCCATTCGGCGCGATCCAAGAGTGCTAGGAAAAAAAAGAACGCTCCTACGAAGACGAACGCCACGTATACTATACCGGAAGCGGTCACGTACCCGACTTGCTCGAGACAACTGCTCGCGCTATTTGAAAAGTTGAGCAAAGCAAACCGGCATACGTATACGCGCCTCCCGAAGCCTGAAATGAGACAGATCTTTGACACAGACACTATGCGGAAGGGGCAACAGTATAAAGAAGGAGAAGAAGAGACAAAGTTTCTCGTCCCTGGTCTTTGTTCTAGTTTCTTTTTTTTGTGTGTGTGTGTACCGCGACTCAGAACGACAAGAACAAAGCTGGGGTTTGAAAATGTGGAGACAAAACAAAAACAAAAAGAAGGGCACTCGTTTTTCCGGTTTAAGGTCCGTCGCCGGAACCTTAAAGTGGGTAGTTTTTGAAGCGGGGAGAGAAATAGAGAGAAAGAGACATTCGGAGGTGCGATCAGACGTTCGTTCGTGAACCGCCACCCTCGCTTCCAAACTTGGAGGAACCTAGACTCACGTACAATCGTGTACTTCGTTAGCGATGACAAGCCCTTCTTCTCTCTTCGAGGAGGATGCGAAAAGGCAGTTACTCTCTCTCACCCGTACGCACTCGTAAGCCACTGGCGATAACCCGAAGAGTGTAGGAAACCTGCGTTCCGTCATTTCTCAACTTCTTTTTCTTGTCGGTATTACGGAGCCACCTTTTGTTTGTCGTGCGGTTTTCCGCATGATGTACGCACGCACGCACGCGCCCTGCGTGCGGCGTTCGTTTCGAGGCCCGAAAATAAACCCCCGGCGGCGTCGGAGACAGCTCCGGCAAGAGCTTGTCACTGGCTTCGTGGCGAGGCGTCTTCGAGACGGCACGCTCGCCCGTTCGTACTCTTGTCTGGGAAACGCGGTGGCCCGGAATAGAAGTGATGCGTGTACAGGCGCCGTTCACAGTGTATGCCTTATATGCGGGTGGCGCCTGTGAGAACCGAGTCGAGAAGGAAAGGATCAAACGCAGGAAACGTACGCGCGGGGAGAAATGCAATCTCATTTCACTCGTAGGCAGGTGCGTGCCCGGTGTGGGATGCGGATGTGCTTAGGAAGGACGCCTTCGGCAAGCTTCCTTTTGTGTGCCCGTGTGTCCGGTATACTGGTGGTGATGGTTAGGAGAATCAGGTTGTGTCATGTACGTACGCGCAGCCTCGGCTATTCGAGCGTATCAGTAATTGAGTGATCAATCCGAAATAACAACTATAAGGATGCGGAAGATTTTCCTGGCGGACTTTTTCCCGTGTGATAATTAGGCTGCCACAAAACATTAAAAGCTCAACTTTCTCGGGCAAAAATTTTGATTATTAGAAAATTGTAAGGCAATGTTATGGAAATAGTGAAGGAAATGATCCATTCTTGTGGTATGCAGCAAAATCTTTTTTTTAAGTGTTTAGCGATCGCATCGAACACTTAAGACTACCATAGAAGACTAGTGGGAAACGTTTTTGGCGATAGCAAAAACGAATAGAAAAAAAATTACAAGACTACGTCGGGTGGTCTGCGGATATATTGATTGTTATAGTGAAATCTTGCATTATACGAAAAAATTGCATTTATAAACGGTTTCCCGCTCAAAAATGCTTTTGTCCATAATAATGCTCGATAAAGAAAGTAAGCTGCGCCTGGCATACAGTTTGAAAACTTAAAGGCGGCGGGCACGAACTTGGCGCGCCTGTAAGCGATGCTTTATCTCAGGTTGCGAAACGTCAGCAGTAGCCTGGGCACTGTAAAGACCGGACAAGTCCTGCTAGATAATTTAGAAAACGTCTCTCGTTGCGCTTCGCTTTTAATCAAGCGCCACAGACTGTCCGGAGTAGTCCAGCTACCACAAGTATTTTTATGCTGTATACTACAGTGGAAATCGAGTCTGCCGCAGGCGCACGTACTATGCGCGATAACGCGGATGAAAGTCATAAAATATAATCAAAACATAGTTTATAATGGGTCCACTGTTGTATTGGCGGAATATGTACTTTTATCTTATTGTCACAGTTTCTGCCTTTCATTGAGCCCGGTGTTGCATTCGTGTTGAATCGCTTCCGATGGTTCCTTGTGTGATACTCTTGTGACGTCAGATTTGTTTTGCCCACAAGCGTGCGCCGAAGGCTTATTTCACTACTGTTTTTTTACCTGGCTTTGCCGCATCCAACGGCTTCTTCTCATGAACAGTCTACATTAGATCCTGTCTCCACTAGAACAAACGATCTGCGAAGCGAACGTATACCATGTCTTCAAATGTATGAGGAGTGATACACATAAAAAAAGAAGGAGACCGCGCCACTGCTGCTAAAGCTTGAATGACGTGGCAAGGAAGTTTGGAAGCAACGTTAACGCCCGTTATTTAATGTAGAGCGGTGCACTGAACAGGCGATGAGTTTGCTGGAGCGCGCCGTGAGAAACGCCACTAGTGGCAAGCGAGCCGGGCAAGCTGGTTTCCCAGCGCATGCGCCGAGCCAGAGTAGGCGAGGCACACGGCGAGAGTCCTTGGCAAAGAAAGGCAAAAACGTGTTGCGCGGGGCGACACGAATTAGCCGAGTGCTCCTTAATTGCGGCGAGGGCGCGAGTTCATGCATGTGTAGGGCACAGCGCGAGGCAGAGAATAGAGGCCTTGCTTTTCTTGCTCTAGCGTCAAAGCCAGCTCGGCGAAACCCGAGTGAGAGCAAGGCTAATAGCATTTGCGCGCGGTCACCGGTGTCTCGCTCAGAAATGACCACCTCGCCACGAAGTGATCTCATTCTCGCAGAATTCCTGCGCACGCAGTTGTAAGTGCTCAATGTTCTCGCGGGCAGAGCCTCAAGAAGCTTTCTAGGGAAAGAAGTAGTAAGAACAAAAGAAGAAAAAGCAGAGACAGAAGAGAGGGAGTTGTATTAGAGGTCTGTAGATTTGTTTTGTTCAGACTGGTCAAACATTAATTAGGCTCGTCGATAAAAGCAGTACCACATGCGAAGCAACTACTTTTAACAGAAGTAGCATAGGCCTTAATTATCGTGTTAACATGCACATTTCATGTGACACTTAATAAGTTTACTACTCATAAATTTCTGTAGGCTCTCTAGTAACCAGCGCAGTCTTTCCTGAAGGCATTAGCTCTTTAGGTTGCAACGACAGAGACCAGTCGCTCTAATTATTCGCGGAAAAGCAAGCATTAAAGCGAGATGACGAAACCTTAACCTTAAGTGAGTGAACGTTGCGCGAAGACACACATGGCGGAGTTAAAAGAATTACTAGTTGCGGAATCGTAAGTACACCAACATATGCGATGTGCTATTGTACTCATCTGTTATTAATGTGCTTCTATTCTCCTGCGCCTCACATATTCTATTGACGCTTCTGCATGGAACTGAACACTCTTGTATAGAAAGCAGCCTATACATCCTTAATGAAACAGACATTTGCAACGGTTCACATTAACGTTTCACAACTGTTCACCTCCTCAACAAAAAACGACTGTGTCACCCAAGACTACAAATTCAAGTAACGGTTGTAGGTCTTGATTAAGTGCGACCTATAAAAGAAATTGGCTATGCCATTTCCTTTCCTTTCGGTTTTTTTTTATTATTGGATTGGCAGGGAGGACCCCTGCAGTACTCCCATAATGCAACTAGAGCTGCCACCGTTACACTTAGCCTCATTTAAATAAGCCAATTATTTCGGCCCTTCGGACACGGCAAAAAGATATGCTGCGGCCCTCAGTTTTGTTTTTCTAATCGGGGCGGGGTCCCGCTGAAAGCTGTTAGCCAAGTTAGTCGGACCGAAGCGAAAGGACGTCCACGTGTCGTGAGAACGTCCGAGCCGCGCAGATTTCCGGGCACGATTAGGCGTATTTTGCTCCGCACTGCGGCGACGGCTTGGCTTGGCTTCGCTATAGGCTTCGCTATAGGCTTCGGCTAGGCTTCTCTTCCTCCGATCAGATCCCGGAGACTGAGGCTGCGTAGAATGGGCCACCGGGTGCTGCCTATGTTGTTCCCTTTAACGGCAGGCACCCTCTGGTGTTCTTGATGAAACTAGAAAGCCCGGGTGCTGAGTTGCTCAACCTATTTTGTCCCGGCAAGGTGCAGGTGTGCTTACGGCGCAAGACACTGCCCGTAGATATATCAACTGTCAGCGGACACAATGGAAGCACTAAGTATCCGTGACAGTTGCTTGTATTTCTTTTTTTAATTATGTATCCAACGGACATGAGTTACTTCTTGACTAAGAGGTTCTTAATCTGCAGAACTGAAAAGTTGCGAGCACAATTTTGCGACTTACAAAAATGTCGCTTAGGGGCAGGAAAAGGGATATTTATTGCTTCACAAATTAATCCGAACACACCGGCACGTAGGCATGCGTATGCGCACCCTTGCTAAAAGTCCTTGAAAACTAGGACGACAAATGCCGAATATCTGCGATGTGTGTGAATGGGGTGATGACATTACACGATAACAATGATATACGCTTTATGTCTGCTTTAACCCTTACGTCTTCAGTGAACTACGGTTTGCTATTTCTTGTTTTGTTTCCTGGTCCTGCGCTTGAATGGGAACAGGTATTTGTGGATAAATCAGATCCGTTACGCTCATTTTTGTCTTACTGAAAGAAAAAAAAACGAGATAAGACAACGTCCGAATAACGTACAGTCCATTCAGTCGAGCATGTTTCACTGCGGGCTAGCAGACAGGTCAAGGAGAGCAGGAGCAGCGGTTTTAAGGAAAACAAAATTTTCAGAATAGCTTAAGAGCAAAATGAGATGTTTTTTTGTTTGAGATGGTTCACCTTGTGAATTTAATTCCGAGAATTACTTAACCTCCTCTCGATAGCTAAAATAAGCAAGGCTTGAGTGAGAGGCACTAAGGAGCCGCACGTTTTTCTCTGTGACTTAAAAGGAAAAAAAAAAACATGTTTAGTTTTGGGCAGAGTGCGTTCAAGAACCGAACTTCCTCCTTCTAAGGTGAGGACAAGTTTTTTTTTTTTTGAGCCCCCACTGCGGCGAAATATATTGGTCGTGATAAAACAGAACGAAATTGTCCCAAAACTTACAAAAATAAACATGAGAAAGACAAGCGAAAAGATTCAAAAAAACTTCACATACAGAGAACAAGCTTAGCACGTGACATTTACCGAGCAGACGACATGTGTCATTACTAGTCTCCATTTGCAGACCCGAAACATGTGCAGTTTGCATTTTGAAGTGTATTTAAGTGCACTGCATTTACGCTTAGATAAAAACGTAAATGCAATGCACTTCAAAACGCACTCCACAATGAAAGACAAACTTGTGTGGAGTGTGGATCTCCTTCGTGCATCACAGAAGAATGGAACTGCGGCGTTTAAGGGCTTCAGACGTCGTTCAAATATTCTCCACCACTTGCGACCATTGTATAACATCAAAGCCTCCTTCGAAGGCACACACGTACGCATCATCTTCAAAAGATCGCGTAATTGCAAGTTGTACATACACGACGGTTACCAAGGCGGTCGGATATACCGGTCATCTCTGGCTCCGCTCCTATAGCGTGTCCATTAGGGACGTCTTGGATCTTGGCCAGAATCATTCTGGACGCAGTGGACAGCTATTAACCTCGTATAAGAATTCGATCATGAGCGCACTGTCCGCTCGCCTATGCAGCAAAAAGAAGAGAAATTGATGGCTCAGGCATTGGTCGCTTTGCGCGGAGATGATCAGTTACGCACGGTACTGCCTCGACCAGATCTCATCGCCGCAGTCCGGAGCACGATACGTCGACAAGTAAAGGGTTGGCTTGCAACATCGGACCAGACAGTCTCCGCATCCTCACGATTCGTTTAGTAGTGCACACGGTGCAATGCTAATATGCCGGCCTATAGGTTTCGGATCTTCACGCATTAGGCTGTCCTAAATAAGGTCGTGACTGTCCACTCCTGGAAGGGTTTCTGCGACGCGCGACGTGCAGTCACTGAGCAGCGCATGGCGACCGCGACTTGGAACACAGCAGTGTCTTGTTTGTTGCTGCCCGGTGTCCCAGATGTCCGTGGGTGGCTGATTCTTCAGTGACTGCAGTAATGTGACAAAGCAGGCTATTTCGTTGTCAGCACACCGGAACACAGCGCGTCGTAAAAGTCAGCACAAGGTTTGCTTTATTTCTACGGCTGCGCAGATTTTCCCACTTAACTAAGCAACGAAGGAATCTTGGGATATTAGGTGACCGCGGCTCGCTCAGGTTAGGTTGCAGTGGAGAGCATTAGGAGAGGGTTTTGTATACTGCAGTGGAGGCAATACAAGTGATGATGATTATGGTTATTACGACGACGATGATAGACGAAATCCGCGCAGGGCTTTCGCGAGGCGTCCTGCTTTGTCAGAAAGGAATGAGAGTTGGACACTTGCAGCATAAACTCACCTTATTATTTCGTGGCTATAGAGCAAACAAATGATGTGCATGATGTAGTGACCGGATATCACCAAACGCGAGACTTCTTACTGCTCGTTCCCCGTTCCAGACGGCCCAGATGCCGAGTCTTTTGAGCCGGTCCGACCGACCAGACGGGACGGAGAAGAGCTACAGGGCGAGCCGGCTATCCTTGAGAAGTCCCCAGAGCGAACAATGCCTGAGCAATCAGTTGCCTTCTGCGGGACCCCCCCCCCCACCCCCCCCCTTTCTCTCCCTGGCTCACTTCCTACGCGCAGCCCGCTCTGGAACGCTTTTTAAACGCGCGGACGGACCGCCGGCCTGGCATGCCGGGCCAACGCAAGGGGTCCCCGAAGAGTGCGCGTGCATGCGAGATCGCGTCACGCTTTCTCCATTGTGATGGTCTCCTATCGCTGGTTCCGAGTCGGGCGCTCGCCCTCTCCCCCCCCCCCCCCCACCCCCCCCCCCCACCCTCGTCATTCCAGACAACGAGGGGCATTCATCATTCGCCCAAGGTCCGCCAGTGCGGAGCTGGTCGAGCCGCTAGCCGCGGCTTTTCGGACGCCCGCGCCTGAGACAGGCGAGGAGCATTGTAGGCGGGCAGGCAGGCGTCGCGGGAAGTTGCGTAGTCTCGCGCTCTTCCAACAGGCGACGGATTTTTCTTCTTTTTTTTTTTTGTTGTAAAGCGGGGAAAAGGGCTGGATTGAGAGGTTGGGGTTGTCACTTGTCGGTGATAAGTATCGTCGACGCAAATTGGAAGCGCGAAAATCTGGGTCGCTCGTGCCTTTCACAACAGTCCGCTCGGCTCCTATAGCCACGGTTGGGACTGCTTTGCTGTAGGTGTTGGGCGCTATCCTGTCCGGGAGAATTTTGCGATCTTCACGGCGCACTCCATCACGCCTCCGGTGTAAGGAATGAAAAGGGAGTATTAAAAATAAAACGCGACGTAAAAGTTGATCTGGTTAACTCCGAAACGAGTGCGCGTGAATATTTTCCAGCAATACAGACTAGGCCGAACTTGAAGAACGATCACATCTCTTAAGCCACTTCTGTCGGCACACGTCTCAACTGTGTTGGATGTTTCCTGAAGGTATGCTGTAATTAACCGCATTAGCCAATAGAAACAATCAAAGACATAACACTGGGATAACCGCAGTCTACACAAGGTGGTGTAGAAGTCCGATTTCCGAGCATTTCACACGATAGGAGCCGAGCACCAGGCCAAGAGAAAACTTGTACCCATTGTGTCACTAGTGGGTACCCGGCGGCACTGGGGATCGAACCCCGCACCTTGATAGTGTCTCGTCCTCTCTGCTGTCACCGTTGTAAATATTTTTATGACTCGATTAGTTCAGATACCCTTAGACAATCTTGTTGGGGCCCAAATGTTCTGTATAGCCATATGTAAGCCCTAGTTTATGACAATAAAGATGCATAAACATGAAATGGATGAGCTATGCTCACTCCAGAATAAGTTCGCGCTCTTTCAAGCTCTGCAACAGTCACCGTTGTTTACGATGCCAGATGCCAATTGTCATTATCCGGAGAAGATTGGCACTTACACACCTCCCTTCTCATTCTTCCGTTACGGGCAAGTGGACCTATGCATCCTCCTGAGGTCTGACTGAACCTTATGTGAACAGGATAAACCGACAATGCCCGCGTTACAATTGTTCCTGGGCGACAAAATAGAGGTCAGCTTATCCGCCTCACTGACAGCACGCGGCTTCAAGGATGCCACTCCTGACGCCAGTCTATCGAAAGGCAAAGACGACAATTTCCAGGTACATCTCCAGGGTACAGTTTGTGTTGGCAATGCGTTCGCATAAGAAGGTGCTGATGGAGGCAAGTGACGTATAGACCGGATAATTCCCAGTGGATCGAAGCAAATGACGCCACTAGACAGGATAATTACCATTGGCGGGAGGGGGAATGACGTCACTAGGTAAGATAATTCCTATTGGCTGGAGGGAAATGACGTCACCAAACGGGAAGTGACGCCGCTTATCTCCAGCCAGTCAGCGAATTTTATGACCATCGACATATTTTTGTTTCCCCCCCCCCTCGCCCCCAGTGAGGCTTCATTAAAAAGAGGAGGTTAGGAACAAAGGAAAGCCGTGGGAATTTGTCTCACCGGCGTGGGCACCTGAAACGTGCTACGAGGTTAAGAATGAAAGGTGTGAACGAAGGCGAAAGATAGAGAGATGTGCAAGTATATAGGGCATTAAGGAACGGTTTATGACGAAGTTGACGAAGCGTTCTACCTTACAAGCCACTTACTTAGTGGATTCGATCCCCGAATGGCGGAGTTCTTCAGGTCAAGTTGATACGGCGCTGCACAGTTTTAGACGGCACGCAGCGCAAGTACGAAACAGAAAACACCGTGGTTGAGGACAACCCATCTGCCATATATACAAGCTGTGAAAATGAGCGTGTTTTCATCCGCCGTTAAACCCGGTGGGGTCCTTGTACTTGACAATCGAAAGGTAGCCTGGCGCAGCACCCTGATCCCCGAAACACGAGCGCGTACCGTCGTTCGCGCGCACACGCCAAGACTCCGAGAAATGGCGCAGACATTTTCGCGGCGGGACCCAAAAGCAAAAACGCAAAGAGCACCAGCCTCGCCTTTGGAAGCTGTACGAGCTCAGCAGCGGCGAAACACGAGAGGTCAAAAACGTCTGGGCTAGCCAGCCAGCCCGGTAATGGAGGACGGCATATGCGGCGAAGGACCGCGCTAAACACTTCCGAAGGAGGTGAACGCCGCAGCTGATGTCCGCGCCGGCCTTGGCGCTGCGGAGTACTCGCCCCGGTGCTATCGAAGATCTCCGCTTCCTTCCTTCCCTCGCGGAGAACAATGGACCGGCCGCCTCCGCTGCCCGCGACGCGCGTTTAATATATTGGTCGCCCATAAAGCTCGCCGCGAAAGAAACAAGAGGGAGAGAGGAAGAGTGCTGCCATTAAAGAGGGAGGAGGCGTCTCTGCTATACAAAGCGGGGATGTTAGCCCGGTTAGGCTGACCGCCTGTCTCTCTCCTTCCTCCCTCTCTCTCTCCCCCTCATCCTCTCCCCCGGAGGACAATACGAGTCGCGTCGTGGAGACTGACTGATAGTCGCCGCGAACGACCGGGAAACAGGATAACAGGTAGTGAAAGTCGCTAATGGTGTGGGCGATGGGCGAGAAACATTTTGAACAGCGCATGCGCACTTGTTTCTGTTTCTCTTCCTTTTTGTTTTTGCTCGCTCGGCGTATTTAGGAGAAGTGGGGCGAAACTCGCGCTGGGTGGTGCTGTGACACGAAATAAAAGGGGGGGGGGGGGGGGGGTAGTTGGGCGGCAAAGGCCGTTCTCGATCTATCGATCGCTTGACGTATTTAATGGTGATAAATTATGTAAATCCGACAGGAAACAACAATGAGCAGAAAAGGCAATTAGGGCGTCAGGAAAACTGGGGCGTGGAAATCGGGATGATTGAGAGAATAAAAACACTTTGTAGAAATAACTACTCTTTTTGTTAAAGCCGTTTTATTTTTACTTTTTTGGCAGGGTTAGACGCTGCAGCAGGTAGGCATTCCTGTCACTGAGGAATGTTTCTGTAACTTTGAGTCAGTTCAGACAAGCAGAACTAACTAGTACAGTGCATTAAAAAGAATGCAGGATTACGAAGTAATGATTAGTAGCAGTTCAAACTAAAGAACAGTGCCTAAATAGCAATGAAATGCAGTATTAAAAGAGAAAAAGTGTCATAATGACATAACGCATCTTGCCAACGGACGGCAGCTCTAGATTCCACATATCAGCTGTCATGAATGCGTGCTCACGTTTGGACTCTAGTCCCATAAGAGGTTGTTTTGTTTGTTTTTTGTTTTCCCCGCATTCAGCCCCTTTTGTCTGCCGCTGATTCCTACGTCATACCATCATTTTCCACGCTTGTCCTTATGTCGCTCAGGAATCTATCCGTGAAGCGACATCTCATTCGCAAACTATAAACGAAGGCGCGAAATCGCCGTGGCACTTTCGCGCGCTCGAGTAAAAAAAAAAAAAAGAAGGAAACGGGTCTTTCCCGCCATCCCTGTCATTAAAAAGCGCGGGAAAAACGCCACGCCCTGACTCGTTCGACTGCCAACTCAAATGAACTGCAGATGGAAGAGCAATTCAAGCGCCCACAGACGCACAAACGAATTCATACTCTTTCCTCCTTCCCAAGCTGCCCCGCATTGGACATTTCACGCTTCGTTCGTTCGTGTGAAGCGTGTGAAGGCAAGCGAAGCTGTAGTTTGTTTGCATCTCGTGAATTGCGCAGCTGTCCGGCGCGCGGTAATTCCAGGACGGAGCTCGCTTTCCGCCCCGGCCTCGGTGCCTCCTATAGCTTTCATGCGCGCTTGTCAGGCGCGTACAAACATACGGAACGCGCGCAGTCTCTTTCTCTCCCGAAGTTCTGACTGACCGGTTTGCATTGCTTCTCGCGTCGCGTGAGAAAAGCGTTTATCTACGCGTCCGATTTGAATAGAGCGGGATCTCGCCTCGCAGTCGTCGTCACGTGGAATTAAGTGCGCTCCACCGCGCGACCCCGGAAACGGCTTTCCATACAAAGTCGGTGACACGGTCAATCTGCGCGCTCGCGCAACTTATATATGTAAACCTTTTTTTTTTTTGGTTCGTTTCGTGACTTCCAATTATCGTGCCACGCCTTCCTCCGTTTCATTTACAGCGTGAGGGGGAAAAATTGCATCCTGGTTTCGACTGCCCGAATAGGAGCAAAAGTTACTACAGAGTTGCCAATAAATTTATGCTTCTTGCATATATTTACATACGTGAATAATTTGGCGTTCGTGGGATAGCTGCCTGTAGGAAACTGTGGCTTCTAGTAGAGTTTACCGCATGTATTAGGAGTGCAATTAGTTCCCTGCTGTTAAAGAGCTCGCCAAATGATGACCGGTCATTCATCAGAACGGAAGGCAGTGAATTGGGTCAATGGTATCAGTTTTCGGAAACGAGCTTAACGTCTGATCAGTAACACACACTCTGTTAGCTGTCGTTTTCCTGCAAACGCATAGTATTACTACGACCGAGGTAGGGTTCTGCACTCTAAACAAAAGTACACCTTATATGGGATTGAAAAGGAGTAAGATAAAAGGCAGTGCGCTAGAGGTCAGCTTACTTCCCTTTTTTACACCTTTCTGTTTAGAGTGTGTGGTTTGTGGGGATATAGTGCATGCATTGAACGTTGAGGGTTAACTCCGGGAAAAGCTGCTGACGGTGGAAAACAAATCAACATTTTTTTTTTATCTGCTGCATGTTTCAAAGTTTATAACTGCGAAAAAAACAGAAATATAACAGCAAGAACAGAACCATCCCGTAGGTCATAACTGCCACAGCTATATTCACATTAACACCCGCACGTGCCCTGCTTCTACATGCTTGTGTTCTTCAAAAACTGCCCCACCACCAATACCAGCAACCTAGAGGAACCTGTATGTGTACAATCTTTGCCAAGAAGCAAACCACGCAGCCTGGTTACTTTTGGCAAAGGCTGTACTACCAGCAACAAATGACACCCGAACAAGACAACTGAAACAGGAACAGTAAAGTTAGAGCCTGGCGTAGACCAGTATAGCGCAAGCTAATTCCACTTTGAAGGCACGAAGACTGCCCTTTTCTGATCATTATCTGTAGACTCTATTTAGCTCGTGATTATGATAACGATCACCAGCTAAACTAAGCGCACAAAAATAAATATCTATAGCCAGGCAATAGAGTCTATATGAAGTCTGTAGACTGTCCATAGACCATTTTTGTCAGGGCAGTTACAACGACGAAATGTTTGCCGTTAACCTCTTTGCATGCAGAGTAAAGTCAATGCATGCGCGTTTCGAAAAAAAACATTGACACAACACGCCTGAGTCAGTCTCTCATGAAAGCCAGTGAGAAAGAGTGAAGGATAAATGGAGGGAGGGACGAGGATACGAGACTTCATTAATCCTCTTGTACTTCACTACACGCGCTTCACTTCATCCTTCAGTAATTGATAATAAGAGCTCACTGCAGAACGTGCCATTATATCGCTACCACACTTCGTCCACGTCATTCGTTGGCACCGACGAGTCCATGACGTCACGGGCAGGCAGGCAGAAGCCAGGCACCTTCCTGGAATTTATCAACGGCGATGGCGGAAGCGAGAGGCTCGCTCGCATCGATTAAAACGGACAAGCACGCAGACATTTGCCGAAGGCCTCGCTTATAACCTAGGAGTGGACTGTGTTACGCTTTCTTGCGCGCGGGGCGTGTAAGAGCAGGCCCAATTGACGCGCTATCAAAAAGCCTAGCGGGAGTTTCCGCCCCATCATTGCTGTACCGGGAAAACCAAAAGCCCCTCCAACTGTTGGCTCGGCGCAGCTTCATGAATAAGGACCGATCCCGTCGCCCATAGCATCAACCCGTGATATTAAGCGGTCGGTGGACTGATCCCGTCGCTTATTGCGAATAGTCGCGCTATTAAGCGGCCACACTTTCATCTGTTGGCTTCGCGCAGATTCATGAATAAGGACCGATCCCGTCGCTTATAGCACCAACGTTGCCTCGTGATATTAAGCGGTCGGTGCATGGACTGATCCCGTCGCTTATTGTGAAAAGTCGCACTATTAAGCGGCCGGCGTACAGTTCCGTTCTCCAAATGGCCGGGTTTGTCTTAATAACCAGGCATTTTGGGTATCAACGAGGCTAGGCCGTGGTCTCTTCCGGGTTCCTGCGTTTTAGTCCTAAGCACAAGTGCGCACACAATGCATCTCGCGATTGTCAGCATTATTGCGAAGTAGCCGTATGTTTTAGGTCGATCATTTTAGATCGAGCAGCATATGAGTATACTTACAATAGTTTATTCCTAACAATACACATCCGACCCATACCTTAATCGCGATTCCCCGATAGCTCTATTTTGAGACTTTTGTGATTCATCGGTCAAGACTCATTTTGAATATTTCGGGCCGTGCATTGTAATAAGCTTTTACCATATTGTTCTTTCTTTGCATTTATTTATGACGTTTCAGCTACAGTGCTTAGCATCCATAAGCCCTGACATCACAAATTGCAGATTCCGACGTTAAAGGAGGAAAGAATCAATTGTGAAAAGAATCGTTACGGACAACAGCCCGCAGTTTCGCGCTGAAACGAGCATTTAGCGCAAACAACTGTAGTTAAAAACAGTCGTGAAAAAACTATGCGTTACTGCTTAACTTGTTGTAGGATGTTCAAAATGTACGAGAGAAAACACAAAACGAAAAAAAAAACACCCGTTTTACGAGCTTTCTACAACCGCCCGTGCACTGTAAGGATTAGTTAAACTAGGACGGCTGTACGTTCATTGGTCGTATTCAAGGAACAGTGGCTGCAACACGAGACCAGCATAAAGAAAAGGACAGATAACGAAACGACGGGAAACGACCTTGTGAATGCTTTTAACTAACCGCTGACAAAGAGTCTCGGTATGCCTGGCTAGAAGCCATTCTCTCATAAAAATCGAGGTCCGCGTCTCGGTATTCAGAACGTCCGAGTAAAAGAAAGAAAAATAGAAAAAAAATGTCAAGGCGCTTCTTAGGAACCGGCCACATAGAGCAACGGTCAACGCAACGGAAAGCCCCAACCGGAAATCTGATTTCAACCGTACACAGCCTGCCAGCCGGCGCTCGAAGGTGCGATAACCGAAGTATATGTCCTATGCGCGTTTCACCACAGGCAGGCCAAGGCAATTAGTCCATGTGCGCAGCGAGATTAACTACATCGCATGCAGGAAACGCCGAGCATTAGTAGATTGAGGTATAGAGAGAGAGAGAGAGAGAGAGAGAAGGATGGGAGAAGCAGACGGGGAGAGACGAAAGGCCTTACGTTTTACAGCTGTCGCAAGATTGCCTGTAACGACAAAATTCTGAAGTTTGGCCTCTGAAGTACGGGTTATATTGCATCTGCTAATCGCTTGTTTCCTTTTCACTGATAACTCGCCTGACCAAGCTTGGGTGACTCCTGAACCATACTGCAAGCAAGCAGATATAGCAGGAATGTGTGCACTTAGAAGCTTCGGCCAGTTTACTGCGGTTAATCGATTCCAGCTAATCAGCATGGCTTGAGAGTCATTGCGCGCAGGGCAGACGGTGTAGTGGCTTTAGCAAAGATATGCGCCGCGCAGCCTACGCTCAGCGAAATAATGTATGTCCATAGGCATCTGGTTCTATTTGCAGACAGTCGAGAGCTGTATGTAGCATGATACAGTGTACACGGGGTCTCTAACGTATAAATCTGTAGGACGTGGCATCAAAGCTTGCTCTCCCGGACAGGAGATCGGCAGTGTATTGACGGTAGTTTAATTAACTGTTTAATTAACTGCCTGAATCATTACAGTTAGCGCTGGTGTTTCACAATAAGCCTTCAAGTTAGCTTCGTTTAGTACACCGAACAAAGAAAAAGAAGTGTTTCAGAGACATTAGTAGGGAATGAAGGGTAACACAAATACACCAAATTAATGAACAGGCGGAGGAGTCCTAGTTCGTACAGCTGTAAAGCAGTTCGCTGTTCAAGAAAAAACAAACGTCTTCAAAAGGTTTCCGAGTAATTATGCAAGGCCGAGTTCGTGAAGCGTGCGCGTGTCGCAACGCTGAGTTTGCAACGTATATGGCTGGGTGTATGGGATGCAAAGGACCCCCCTCCCCGCTACATAACGTGCACTGACGAAACCTCGAAACGTCGTGTCAGCGCCGAGCGTCAAGGGGTGTTGTGTTTTTGTCTCTGCGAGCCGTGCGCACACAAGACGCGATCTGTCTCCACTTGTCGAGCCGTTAACACGCGACCGCTCACATACCCCCCCGAGGCGATAGCGCGCGAATCGTGTTCGCCGGCACGGTGCGAGGAGAGGATGTATATTGAATTACGGAGTTGCCTCCCCCCTTCCCGCTCATATTGCCTGCGGTCCAGCCGGCGCGGCCGGTATAACGCGTCTCCGCACATGTTTATGCAGCACACGGACGCGCTTGGTCGCGTCGCCGGTGAGTGATCTGGTGGTGTCAGGCGCTTTGAAGCGACGCTTTGTGTAAGAGCAGCGTGATACGAAATGCATTCACAGTGCGGCCGCCAGTCGGTGATTTGCGAGAACTCGACGTGAAGTGACGTCCCTCTGAAGGCTCCGAAGCATATAAGTGGTTTTCTTTTTATTATTCGGTGAAATACCCGTGAAATACCTCGCATCTGTTTTGAATACGCGTGTTGCGCTGACTTCCTGAACGCCTATAGACTAATCTTTTCTATTGTATAACACGCTGATATTTGCGTGGATTTTATTCGAACGTATATACTTGTTTTCAGCAACAGCTTCAATACTATAGTCAGGAAATGAATACTGCACAGCCGTGTTTTGAAGCGATTAATTTACCGATTGCTTCTTTTGCTTTTTCTTCATTGGTTAGCTTCGCTTGTCATACCGGATTCAACGAATGACTGACTGCTCGCTAACTATAGACAGTTTTAGCAGAGTCAAACAACCGCGCGGCCAATACGGCAATGCGTTTTCTGTTTTCTATTTGTGCTGCGCTTGGCCGACAACATTCTGCCGTGCGGTCGTAGTTGCCGTAGCTCGCGTATTTATTGTACAGCGCTGCTAAAACTCTCTTATATCAACCGTGACGTCACAGGTGACCGCGAGATACACTTCTGCGTCTTTCGCTATTCGCGCGGGGTGAGCCACTGGGCACCCAAAGCTCGCATCGCTTTGCCACGCGTTGAGCAATACTCTTTCAGCTCGCGGCGCCGGCAGCTTCGCAACTCGAAAGCCGAGATTCTCCTCCATTGCGCGGCGCACGCTGTCTCGGCTTGGCTTGACTCGACTCGCGCTCATCGCGTTCATATTGTTCGTTCCGTCGCCTCCGCACGCGTGCGTATACGTTCCGACTGACTGACAGCTGCCGCGGAGTCACGAACGAGCTTTTTCACGTGCGAAGAAAAATTAACACAGGCGCAGCAAAGAAGAAGAAGACCACAGTAAACAGGTGGGGAGGGTGCAGCAGAAAACGCAGGCGCCGTTTCCTTGACCCACAGCTGTCTTCTGCGCAGCCGCCGGCCTCTGCTTGCGCGGGGACGATACACCGCGGAGTCTTGGTGGAGGAGGAGGAGGCTGTGCGGTATGCGGACACTCGTGACCACCACAGCCTGGGAGCGCGCAAGAGACGCCCGCGCGCTGTCGGCGCAAGGCAAACACACGACGCTGCTTTGTTGTTGTTGCTGATGTCGCGAAGAGGACTACGGAGGCAGTGCGTTACGTCCGTGGCGGTGGAGTCGCGGAATTTTGTCCGTGTGATTGGGGTTGCATTTTTAAAAACTGGGCTGACGCCACCTGGCAGGCAGGCGGATCGGCGAGATGAGGCGTATTGTGTGTCCGTGTGTTTGTCTCGGCGTGCGCGGTTGAGGGATGTCACCGCACGTTCCTTAGCTGCATGCAGCATTGTGTGTGCAGTTCGTCACGAAAGTGGTGTCACTGTTGCGAAATGGCGCGCGGGGTAACATGTGTACGAGCATGCCGGTGTAGCAGGAAGGTGGTTTTAAAGGACGGCCGCGGTTGTAAGGTCTCGGCGGGAATTTGAATTTGCCGCTGCTCGTATGGTGACGCGAGACATCGCAGAAAAGTGGTAAAAACAATCCTGTCGATAGAGTGGTGCCATAATATGGTCATCCTTACACTCACTTCGATAGCTATCAAGAACAGCATTTTAGTAACTCGTAGAACAGTTTATGAAGTGCAGTAAAAAAAAAGTTTAAATGTCGCGGGACAAAAAGTCAGGACAACACTTTCACTACAGTATAAAAGGCTTTTAGTACAGTTCAGGTTCGCGCTAAATATTTCATGACAGCTCTTCTGCCTGGATTACGGGACGCATGTGATCTGCGATACCCGCCGCAGTACAGAGCTCCAAATCAGTTTGAATTCCGAAAGCGCCAAGAGTTGGCATCGAGGCACCCCAAGCGTCGTAGTGCTTGACCCTGGAGATCCAATAAAAGGCAATGTGGGAAAAAGTGGTCTCGACTCTCACGAGCTCGCTAACCTAAACGCGCATTACTGCGTAACCATGGCAACACAAGCAACGTCATCCCCGTCCCGGACATAAAGAGCGCGTCGTCCATCGACTGCCTCCCTGCGCGCCGCAAAAGGACCTGCGCCGAGGGGGCACTCACGTATACGTACGGCCCGAAAAAGGTTGCATAACCTTTGACTTCTTAACGCCCGTCAGAGGTTAGCCCCCCTCCCTTCCCCCCTCTCCCCCAACTGCGACGTTCATGGCGTCATCCATTCCGCAATGGCGCCTCATCCACGCTTCCACGGCAGAGCAGAAGGGGTATGCGTCGCATATAGAAGAGGCCTGATCCGTTATGGTTATGCATGAACGCATCGCGTGTAGGCGAAGTGACACCTCTGTAAAAGACTGCGCTCCGGCGGTTGACCTTCTTCGTCGCTGCAGCCCTAACCCGTACACCCTCACGCACCCGCACACACATTTATAAATATACCCCGGCTGCGCACGTCCTTTCTCGAAGAGTGGGCTCCCCACGCAACCGTCGAGGTGAGGCGTTCTGAGTGCACGTTCTGTACCATGCGCCGCGCACTGACACTTGGAGACGTGACGCCGCGAACACCGGCATGCGGTGAGCAGTGAGCGCGCGAAGCGAGACCCACGAGAATGACAGGCGTGCATATGCGCGGTCGGCGCGCTGAGCAAATGAACGCCTATGTCTCGGTCAGACTGGTTGCCACGGTGTCCTTCAAACTTCAGCTCGGTGGATGTGGCCGAGGTCGTGAAGATGTAATTAGAATGCGTTCTCGTGTGCGGGCGCCTTTTTATATCTTTATGCGCCGGTACTTTAGCGTCTGTAGTATGTCTTAGTCGACTCTGCCTTATTGAATATAGTCAGTCACCGAAGGAGTTTTAGATTTTGCGTGTATTTTCAGTGTTGTTTATTATGACAGAGTGTACGTACTGACAGCAGCTCCATGCTTGATGTACTCGAGCTAAAACCCTGATGAATTTTTTTTTTACTTAAACGCAAAAACATGTCCAACATTCTTGGACAAAAATTTTGAAAATTGAAAAACTGTAAGATACTGGTATAGAAATATTGAAGGTAATTGTCCTTTCTTCCGGTATGTAGCAAGTTCTTTCTTTTATAGCGCTTCCATCGCTCGCATCAAGCAGTTGAGAATGCCACAGAAAAGCAACGAGGAACGCTTTTGACACTAGCAAAAACCGCTAACAGCAAAACAAAAAAAAAATGCGAGCCTGCCGACAGGAGATCTGCGGGTATTTTGTTTTTTATAGTGAAAGCTTAAGATATATGAATAAATTGCGTTCAGAAACATTTTCCCGCTCAAAGATGCTTTTTTTCCAGAATTATGTATTTCCTACTCCCATCTCTATACGCTACAGTAAATAGCTTTAATTCTGTTGTGAACTAAAAGAAACATCACTGGACATGTAGGGCAGCAGTTAGCATCGTTTCTCTGGAGGCTATTGTTCCCAGATTTGAGCCACCAAGATTTCTTATCATTCCAAAAAAAAAACAGAAAATATGATCAAGTAGCAAAGTCGCCAGTGCGTTCATTGCCATCGATAATAAAGAAAGAGAAAAAAACAGTTTGTATATATATGCACAGCTAGCAGACGCGTACAGAGAAGGTAAATGGCGCGCTGATTTCGGAGGCGTGGCGCTGCGCCCTTGTCTCGAAAACAACGCCACGTGCGAGTTCTCTCCTGATCAAAACATCACGCAAATTATAGCCTGCACACTCACGTGCATTCCAGCCCCATTTTCCCACGAAACCGAAGTGGTGCGCAACGGCGGCACACTTTTGACGCCGCGCTAAGTCACGAACCGCGCTCCTTCGCACATATACTATTGTATCTATGTATGACGTCATGCATGATGGGTGCGTCCGTGCGGCGTTACGAAGGAGTGGAAGTTATAACGGAGCTACGAGGAAACGGAAAGACGCGAAACAAGAGTGAAGGAGAGGAAAAGGAGGAAAGAGGGAGGGGGAAAGGTGAACCACGCTCCTTTGTATATACTATTTTGTATATATATGACGTCATGCATGATGGGTGCGTGCGGCCGGCGTTACGAAGAAGTGGAAGTTATAACGGAGCTACGATGAAACGGAAAGAGAAAGACGCGAAACAAGAGTGAAGG